>NW_023618305.1:50000-90000 GCF_015220715.1 Pygocentrus nattereri
CATTTCAGTGCTTTACTAATATGTGGCAGTGCTATTGTGTCTTCAGTAAGTCAGATCTGTGAATTCAGGATCAGCGTTAGCACAGTCAGTAACAGGTACTGAGTGCCTCACAGACAAAACTCTTTAAGACTGTCTCTGTGTTTCCAGATGACCATGACAGCTGTTCACATCATCCTGATATGTACTGCTGGTCATACCTGCTGGAGGCTGAGACGAAAGTCTCTTCACACCAAGAAACGGGACGGCCTCGACGAGCAAGGTAACTGACAGACCCAAGCATCGTTCAGAAACACGTAAATATACTGACTCTCTCACTCTCTCTCTCTCTCTTTCTCTCTCTCTCTCTCTCTCTCTCTCTCTGTGTAGAGGGTCATAAGCAGTTGAAGGCTCGTGATGTGGTAGTGAAGGTTGGGTGGACGCTGCGTTCCTGCTTTCTGCAGCTGGACCACATCATCTTCCGTATCATTCAGAAACCCATGCTGGATCATTTCATGATGCTGGTGGTGCTGCTCGATACGAGCACGCTGATGGCCCAGACCTTCCCGGGCGTCAATGTCAGGACAAGTACGTCATATCCTTTCCAGCACTCATGGTCACTCTGTGACATACACACACACAACATAACTTCATCCTGATACACACACATGCTCATACCCATGATCCTGACTGAGTCCAGCTCCAAGACTCCGTTATGACGTGGAACTAACGATACAGTGAGCCCTGCCTTCTTCCACTGAGGTTGCTCCTTGTTTTATTTTGTTGTACTAGGTTGGTGTCTCTCAGCAGTGGACAGCTGCTTGCTGGTATTCTTTATGATGGAGGCTGTCTTTAAGATCCAGGTGCGGGGACGGACATACTTCAGGAACCCCTGGAATGATTTGGGTGAGCTGACAAACCGATGATGAGAGCAGTCAACATGGTCTTATGATCAGCCACGTCCTGCGTATTTACGCTCATGTTTATATGTTAGAATGCCAGAACAGGTTTAACAGCTCGTTTTCCTGTTTCTCTCAGACTTCTTCATTGTGCTCATGTGTCTGGTGGACTTCACGCTGTCACTGGTGCAGTCTGCAGGAGGCTTTAGCAGTAGACAGGCCTCCACTCTCGCCCCGGGTGCTCAAGACTTTGAAAGGAGCCCGAGTGTTCAGAGCTTTACGTCTACTCAAAGCCATCCGGTAAGGAAAACTACACACCCCTTGCACTGATGTGAAACGGTCTCACTGAGACTGCAGCAAGACTCTCTGGGGCCAAGCAGCTGATCGTATGGGGCAGCACCATAAAATCTCAGGCCTGCTGTCTGCATGCTTGGAGCTAGGAATGGTTTTGGACTGTTCTTCAAAGATTTGTTTGGGATTTTAAGGTTTGAAAGACATGCAGACAAGCACAGCTGATTGGGCCGCTCTCAAAGAATCTCAAACCTCTTTTGTAATTTTTATGTAGCCAAAACAACAAAAGAAGAGAGGTGGAAACCCCACAGCTGTAAAGAAGGACGATGTGCTGTGTGAACATCACATGTAATGGATTTTAAATATGGTGCTGCATCTGTACGGCTCTGATTGGCGTTTATATTTGTGAAAGCGGACCGGTCTTAAGGACCGGACTTGCATGTGTCCATGTTTTTTTAATATATAATAACAACTCGAGGACTCTCTTTTTTTCTGCTAGCTTCTTCAAGGGTCTCCAGGCCATCCTTTTAACCTGCCTTCAGTCGTCCGGTCCATGAGCTCCATCATCGTCCTCATGTTCCTGTTCCTGTTTATTTTTGCCGTGATATTCCGGGAGATGTTTAATGAGTCAGACCCGGAACACTTCGGAAACATATTCAGGACCATCTTCACCCTCTTTCAAACCCTTACGCTGGATGACTGGTCCCTGATCTATATGACCAGCAGAGATAACGGTAAGGGGTCGCCTCTTTTTGGGTATCAACATATCATGTGAAGAGTAAACTAATGAAAGCCATTGCTTTCATTGAAACTTGTGAATTTAGCCAGTTTGAGCAAAATCTTTGTTTGGCGTTTGAAAATAGCCAAACAATCTTATTTCAGCCGAATGACCACATTCAGACAGATGCCTGTTTAAAGACGGAAAGTAGCTGAGTATTTTCTTTTTCTGGTAACTGGGATTTTCTGTCCAGCTGGAAATCTGATCTTTTTTTTCTTCTCCATGTTTTTCCTGACCAACAGGAGCACCTCACATCATTTACTTCCTGTCTCTGTACATCTTGGTGGAGCTCTTCACATTTTTGAAGTAAGTTTCCTGGAATGACATCCCAGTTTTACATCAGTCTCTGTTCTGTGAACCACAGCACATGCTCGTTCTCACAGTCTTTGAATAGTGTAGTAGAAGCACATCAAGGCAGCTGGACTTGTGCCTTAATCTTAGAGGCATTTTGATGCTCATCCCACCACTCAGTTGAACTGAAGACCCTCATATGGGCAGCAAAACATCTTTCAGACACCTGCCTCTAGGTAGTGAATGCTGACTTCATCTAATCTAATCACTTGTTCTTAACCTTTTGTCTTCCTAGTCTCTTCATCGCAGTGCTAGTGGACAACTTCCAGCTGACCATCCGCAGAAAGAGGCACTGCAAGAGTCAAAAGGTAGAGAGAGTTAAACGCCTGCAGTGGAGAATAATCCAGCATGTGTGATGTTTCTGTATCTAACTGAGCTCTTATTTTAGTCCCCAGATGTGAAAGAAGGTGAAACTCAGTCCGGTGAGAAGGCAGTAAAAGGTGAGTATGTAACAGAACACTTCACAATACAGAACATCTCCATATAAAACATCTGTTAATCTGTACCCTGAGCCTTCAATGATAACCTGGAGAACATCTTTTTGCAAGTGTCCACTTGGTTCGACTTCATATGTTCAGTTTTGTGGTCGTCCAACAGCAGGCATTTTTTCATATAGCCGTCTCCAGCGTGTCTTGATCTTTGGCATCAGTGACCAAATATAGCTGGAGCAGAACCCAGTATGACAGGAAGTGAGAACAGTCTATGGAGCAAAGCCTTTAAAACAGATAGTTAATGTATCTCCAGATAGTGGAAAGCATATGAATGAACCGTCAGTACTGCAGCGTGTGGAGCGAACCTCAGATCTGTGATCTTTTAAACAGCCTCTTCTTGAATTTACACATTCTGTATTTGTTGTTTGGATCTCTCTCACTTCACCAGACCTGGAGATGAGCCAGACTGAGATACAGGAGGAAGGCTGTCAGACATTCTAGTGACAGCAAACACAGCAAAAGGTGAGAGAGATGGCCTCACAGATACTTTTATGTGACTTATTATGTAGGAACAGTGTAGACTTGATAAG
Organism: Pygocentrus nattereri; assembly: GCF_015220715.1. NCBI lineage: Eukaryota > Metazoa > Chordata > Actinopteri > Characiformes > Serrasalmidae > Pygocentrus > Pygocentrus nattereri. The sequence goes on from NW_023618305.1 coordinate 53,317, forward strand.
AATCTCTAAACGGTTTTTATTGTTTACGTTTGTAGAAAGATCGAATTGATCAACAGGCATCTGCAGCTACTGGCCGCCATGGACCATCACATGCAGCGGTACAGATCGCAGGCCTGTTTGCTGGACAAGCTTGTGGAAACCTTCTTTACGGTGAGGAGCTGTTCTACATACAGATGATGATCAGCCCGACTACCAGAAAGATTAGTTGCTGGTGTTAAACACTGTTAAAGTTATTTAACGTCCAGTTCAGTCTGCAGCTTTAGCACACAAACATTCAGTTGGATATGAGCTGGACTGGCCTTTACTGCTCACACAGAACTTACTGACACAGTTATTGATGTTTCAGGACCAGGATGAGGAGACCCGAAGTGTCGGCATTGAGTAACATCAGATGTGCAGACCTCCAGCTTCCACCAGCCCATTCCAGCTCAGAGCAACATCCACAACATCCACACTTTAATAAAGTCTGAAAGCAGAAGACAGCAATGTGATTCATGCTCAGCAGTGAGTGGCGGCATGTTGGTCTTTATACTAAACTCGACTTCAGTGAACACGTCCACGCATGCAGACACGAGGAATCAGGGCTGGAATTTCAAGTCAAGTCAAGAGGCTTTTACTGTCATTCCATCTATGTACAAGTACACGGTGGAATGAGATTACGTTCCTCCAAGGAACATCACAGTGCAACATGGAACAGAATAAGCAGCACAAAATGGAACATGGAGACGTTGGTGTGCAAATTTGACTAGAAACAACAAAATGAATACGATAAATGAAACAGACGTTAGACAGAGTAAACAGACCAGACAGGGCAGCGCCGACACAGCACTTGGTTCTGAGCGTGAGTTAGGGACGTGGAATAAGGTGCAGACATATTTAACACGCTGTGATCTGTGAGTCACGCAGTGAGTGATGCCAGACATAAACACAGCAGTTACTGAGGTAGAAAAACCTGAGTAAACAGTGTGAACACAGTGTGGCAGCAATGTTCCAGATAGTGCAGGTAGAGCATCAAAAGAGTTGTGTGTGTGTGGAGTGTGTGTAAGGGGGGGTGGGGGTTCAGTCCTTGTGAGTTTAAGAACCTGATTGCTTGAGGAATAAAGCTGTTGCAGAGTCTGGCAGTGGTGGTACGGATGCTCCGGTACCTTCTGCCAGACGGCAGCAGTGAGAAAAGTCCGTGTGAGGGATGGACGGGGTCGTCCACAGTGCTAGTGGCTTTCCGGATACAACGTGTGGTGTAGATGTCCATGATGGAGGGGAGTGAGACCCCAATGATCTTCTCAGCTGTCCTCACTATACGCTGTAGGGTTTTGCGGTCTGAGGCGGTGCAATTCCCAAACCATGATGCAGCTGCTCAGGTTGCTCTCCACAGTCCCACTGTAGAACACGGTGAGGATAGGAGGGGGAGATGAGCCTGCTTCAGTCTCTGCAGGAAGTAGAGGTGCTGCTGGGCTCTCTAGGCTATGGAGTTGGTGTTGAGGGACCAGGTGAGGTTCTCTGTGATGTGGAACTTGGTGCTCCTGACGATGTCCACAGCAGAGCCAGTGATGTTCAGTAGGGGGTGGTCACCTCGCACTCTTCGGAAGTCAACAACCATCTCCTTAGTTTTGTCCACATTCAGAGACAGCTTGTTGGCTCCGCACCAGTCCGTTAGCTGCTGCACCTCCTCTCTGTATGCTGACTTGTCGTTCTCACTGGTCAGACCCACCACAGTCGTGTCATCAGCGAACTTGATGATGTGGTTTGAGCTGCACTTTGCCGTTCAGTTGTGAGTCAGTGGAATGAACAGCAGTGGACTGAGCACACAGCCCTGAGGGACACCGGTGCTCAGTGTGGTGGTGCTGGAGATGGTATTTCCTATCCTGACTAGCTGAGGTCTCTCAAATAGGAAATCCAGGATCCAGTTACAGAGGGAGGCGTTCAGGCCCAGCAGGCTCAGTTTTCCAATCAGCTGCTGAGGAATGATGGTGTTGAACACTGAACTGAAGTCTATGAACCGCATTCTGACGTAGGTGTCCTCATTGTCCAGGTGGGTGAGAGCCAGGTGGAGTGTGGTGGAGATGGCGTTGTCTGTTGAGCAGTTGGGGTGATATGCAAATTGCATTGGGTCCAGTGAGGGAGGAAGCTGGTCTTTAATGTGCCTCATGACAAGCCTCTCGAAGCACTTCATGATGGGAGTGAGTGCAACGGGACGGTAGTCATTGAGGCAGGACACTGGAGACTTCTTCGGCACAGGGAGGATGATGATGATGGTGAAGCACGTTGGAACGACTGCAGTGCTCAGAGTGATGTTGAACATGTGCGTGAGAACATCGGCCAGCTGGGCAGTGCGTTCTCTGAGCCTGTGTAAACACAAAGAAGAGGCGACTACATAAAAAGAAGACTGTGAAAGCACAGGGTAAATAAGAGAGGGTAGTAAATACTCTATGAATGTAGTGGAACTATTTAAAGTGACTAAAAGAGCAGCAACAGGTATCTCAGATGAAGTCTGATTATGTAAATTATGTAACTTCTTCATCAGGGAACAAACGTGTGGATTGAAGGTCAAAGCCTTTTTTTTTTAACTCTCTGCCCGGTTCTCTTGCTTATTACTTTGTCTCTGCCTGCGCTTGATCCTCTCCCTGGTTTGATTCCCTGGTTTGATTCTGAAGAAATTTCTGGAAAAAAGAAAGAAATAACTGTTATGAACCAGATATAAAAACAGAACACCTTGGAGCTTACATACTGTCATTGTCCAAAGAAAAACATGCATCTCCATGTTTGTAGGGCTTTACTTTACTACATCATTTGATGGCTGCAGCTGTGCTTCACATTCATAATGAATGGACCAATAGAAACTACCAGAATTACGTGAAATAAAATCTTTTGATGTCGACTCCCATTGAAAGTTGAAAATGTTTTTCTGCTCTATAAAGTCAGCTCTACACTAAAGGAAACTCAGCATTGGTGAAATCACAGTAAACATGATTGTTTTTCAACAGTGTATTTATATTTACAGTAAGATGTGCAGCATAACAACAAGAACAGGTCATTCAAGTCACTGTAAATAGGGACATTTCTTAATCTTTAAATAAACAAATAAACAGTTAAATATGACCAAAATATGTGTCCTGTATTAAGACACTTCCACAGTAAAGCACAGTAAAGCTGAGAAGAGCTAAATTAAACTAAGGCCTCAATCATTATAAACATTTACAGTGAAACACAAACCTGACCAACGACAGTAACAATGACAAAGTGTCCTGAGTGTCACTCAGATCTGTTTCTTTGGTTTTAAATGTCTAAATGTAAAGCAGCTCTAATCTTTTAGTGCCTTAGTTCCACAAACTGGTTTCTGCAGCAGTTCAATACTGTGCTCTCTAAATTGTACTTAAAGCAGTTTGAAACTCTAAAATCTTACATGTATGTGTTTGTCTGGATTCATGATGGAGAATCCAGACAAACTTCCTGATCATCTCAGAACAGTAAAACGATCATAAGACGTCAAGAACATCAGCCTGAATACAACAGCCTGATCCAGAGCACCTGCTTTATGCACACTCAGCAGTTACACACTGCGTCTATGTCACGGCCGAATTTAAAAGAATGGGCAACAAAACCCTTTTTCCAATTAAAATAAATTTGTATACACCTTGGGGATCAGTGAAGTTGACAGTAATTACTCGGTAGAGGATAGAGTGTACAGTCTTTATTTAAAAACACCATAAACCACAGATTTAAAAAACAACTCCCGTTCAGACCCCGAATATTGGTTTAAAAAAGAATGGGGAGGAAGCAGTCCACAGTCCATCGGGGATCCGGTCGGCGTCACTACCTTCCTTCTCTCCACACGGCTTCAGATAATGCCACGAACGTCGGGTCTCTCGGGTTCCCTCCACACCTGCCTGCAGCGCCACGCAGATTCAAAAAGAACCAAATCCACCTTCCCGGCCAACAGATCAAATCGGGAGTCCCTCGCTTCGCTCCACTCCCGGCCCGAGCAGCACAGTAAATTTGTCCAGTCAGTAACGTCACTCTTCTCTTTCAGTGTCCAGATCTAGCATGCCTTGTCCCACGTTCTTCTCTTCGCTCGCCCTCTGCTCTCTAGTTGAGTCTCCATCTCCCTTAAATGAGGCTGTGCAGTCGTCGAAATTAGAGCGATCACAGCTGTCGCTTGTTTTGGTCCCACTAATCACTCTCCGGGCAGTTTCGGCAAACCAAAAGTCCCCTTTAAACAGACATCGCCCTTTTCTTTTCTTTTTTTTTTTTTTTTTGACAATTCGCCTGTCACTTGTGACATCTACACTGAATGTGTAGCGAGTGAAGAGTGAGAGCAGCTGAATAACAAACTCTTCAGTGGAGCAATGAATCATTTCAAAGTGAAGAACAGTAAATTCTCAAAGACACTCAGTTCATTAAGGGCAGCATAATTAGCTCACTAACGGGACCAGTCTCTACACACAGTGTATGAGGTTGTAGGATAGAAGTCTCACACTGCAGGGCTCTAGAGTGCGACCTAATTTCTCAATGGTGCGACTAAGGAAAATCTGAGGTCGCCCCGGTGCACCCAGCCGTTCGAGGGAAGTAAGAAGTCTCCGCCACTCTGAAAGTCTCCCTGTGGTTCAACAACAGACACACATTAGGCCCATATCGGGGTCTAAACCAATCAGAGATAGTGAAGGGCAGGACCCGACTGGCCGTGGTCCACATATTCCTGTACGCGTGTGTACGTTTGAAAATGAGTGTGCTGCAGTCAGACAGATGGAGCTGAGTAGCCTAGGCCCGTCAGATGAAGAGTGGATGTAGCCGCAGATGATGAGAGAAGATGAAAAGAACGATTGACAGCTTTTTCATTAAGAATGTTAAGTTAAGGCCTGATCCGTCCGAAAATCATAACCAATGCTCTGACACGGAGCCACCAACCTCCTAGGTTATGTCAAGCCCTGGTCCAGAGACGGCATCAGATAATGAGCCACATACAATCGACTCCGAGCCAGAGCCCCCTGAAATTAAAAGGGGGAAAGTGTACACATTTCAAAGAGAGAGGCTTGACCAGTTTCCCTGGCTAAGATTCAGTAAAGCCGATAATATAATGCACTGCATTTACTGTAAAGAGTGTGGGAAGACCATGGCTGGCAATAGTGCATTTCTGACTGGTTCTAATACATTTCAAATTGAAACGCTGAAAAAGCACAATGCATCTATAAAACACATGACATGCCGCGATAAATGCACTGCCCAAGTGTCCCCTCTCCCCACTGCCTTTCAGCGGCAGGCAGCAGCAAACAGCTCATCAGACGAGGCCAAGACGATAATCAAGTTTAACAGTGCCTACAATATCGCAACAGAAGAACTTCCCTTCACTAAGTTCAAGTCCGAAATTATTCTTCAGAAGAAAAATGGCTTGAACGTAAACCTAATGTACTGCAATGATGTCGTGTGCACCCAGTTTATAGGAGTCATCGCAGATAGATTGAAATAAAAAGACGTCTGTGCAAATTGTGAACAGCACGTACATGGTATTCCTGATCGACGGAGACACAGATATCGGCACAAAGGAACGCGCGTTGTGTACTGTCGTATCTTTCGGAGAGGAAGACCGGTGAATATACTGATCAGACATGCTGAGGTCGAGCATGCCCATGCCCAAGGTAAGCCATGTCATGTCTTTTAGCCTATGTCAATCATAAGCCTACCGTCTCGTTACTGCATTAACCATATATAATATTCTTACCATTGAAAATTAAAAAATAAATATAAAAAATCTAAATTGAAAAGTTGATTGCATTATAAACTATTGATCTGGGAAGTTAATGGTATTATCTTTTTTATTTGTTTAATTAGGAATTGATGCTGCCTCAAAGAAAGCATTTGCTGCTCTTGGGGACCAGTGCAGTAACTGGCTGGAGAAGATCATTGCTCTGGGTGCTGATGGTGCTGCTGTTAATTTGGGCAGCAGGGGGGTGTCATAGCCCTTCTGCAGCAAGAGGCAGGTGACCACATTGTGCCTTTCCACTGTATGCCTCACAGGTAAGACTAGACGATAAGGTATGACTGACACCCTAAAGTCACTGTGGGTTATTTTCTTTTATAGAGAAGATGTATCTACATTTAAAAATTGTATCTACATTTTCAGATTGGAATTGGCAATGTTGTCAGTGCAGAGGGACAATCCAATGATGGGGCAATTGTATGACCGTCTACATTTAATTTGGAAGACTTACCATTTCAGCCCAAAATCAATGAGAGAGCTCAGGGTCACTGGGGCTGACCTGGGGGTAAATGTGCTGATGCTCAGTGGGGTGAAGGGGGCAAGGTGGCTCCCACATATTTCAAGAGCCCTGGAGAACTTTCTTCAACCAGGACAGTTCACTGCTGTGTACTACCATATGGACCATTTGGCAGGCTCCTCGGCCAATGCAGACGTTGCAGGCCGAGCTACAAAGGCCAGTGCATTCTTTCAGAATATTCCTTTCATTAGAGCCACTTACACCATTGTTATTGATTAGGATTAGGATTTTTTTATCAATGTTCTATGTGACTAATTGTTGTATGATACAGGTTAAGAAATCAATTAAAGATGCCACTTTTAGTGGCATTAGTAAGTTTAGCCTACCTAAGTCTACTTCAGAGGAATGAGATCATCCTACCACAGGTAAGGGAGATGAAGTGGGATGTGTACATTTGAATTGTGTTTGTGGTCATCTTCAGCTGTGTTAATAATACTGCACTGTTATATCTAAACAGGCAGTTTGCGGCCTTGAAAAATTGCTGGTGAGCACAGAGGCAATGGTTGCGAGACCCAAGCCTGGTGGAAGACTGTCAGAGTTCTTGGTTGACATGAGGCTGCAGAGGAGGCAGCAGCAGGAAGAGGGGGAAATGGCAATCTACAAATCCCAGGTATCTGTATGGTTCTGTCTCCCATTCAAACAGAGAACAGTCTATTTGTACAAATATTTCTGATATTTAACTCACAATCTCTATTTATGGTTTATGCAACACACAAACAATAACACTCAGAGAAGAGGCATCAAAGCTGGCAGGAGATGGTGCTGCTGCCACTAAACTAAAAAAAGCAATGAATGCTGCAATCAAATCCACTGTAAAACATCTGAAAGCAAGATTCAGTAGCCTCCTAGGCAAGTGTCTTCTAAACGCACGTAGATGAGAAATATTGTTACTCATTTACTAAAATGTATTTGTTCTTACAACCCCAATTCCAATGAAGTTGGGACGTTGTTTAAAACATAAATAAAAGCAGAATATGATGATTTGCAAATCCTTTTAAATCTATATTCAATTGAATACACTACGAAGACTAGATATTTAATGTGCAAACGGATAAACTTTATAGTTTTTTGCAAATATTCACTCATTTTGAATTCGATGCCTGCAACACATTCCAAAGAAGCTGGGACTCAAAGTTGAGGAATGCTCAAAAAACACCTGTTTGGAACATTCCACAGTGGAACAGGTTAATTGGAAGCAGGTGTTGGAAGAGTGTCATGACTGGGTATAAAGGGAGCATCCCTGAAAGGCTCAGTCATTCACAAGCAAGGACGAGGCGAGGTTCACGACTTTGTGAACAACTGCGTGAGCAAATAGTCCAACAGTTTAAGAACAACGTTTCTCAATGTGCAACTGGGACCAAGCAACGTCTTTTTTAGGGACGTCCTGCTTATTTCAGCAAGACGATGCCAAGCCACATTCTGCACGTGTTACAACAGCGTGGCTTCATAGTAAAAGAGTACGGGTACTAGACTGGCCTGCCTGCAGTCCAGACCTGTCTCCCATTGAATATGTGTGGCACATTATGAAGTGCAAAATATGACAATGGAGACCCCGGGCTGCTGAGCAACTGAAGCTGTACATCAAGCAGGAATGGGAAAGAATTCCACCTTCAAAGCTTCAACAGTTAGTGTCCTCAGTTCCCACTCTTTGTAGTGTATTCAATAGGTTGAAAAGGATTTGCAAATCATCGTATTCTGTTTTTATTTATGTTTTACACAACGTCCCAACTTCACTGGAATTGGGATTGTACAATAGGGGAGAGTGCTTTTGAGTCTGACACAACCAAGGCTGTCAAATGCTTCAACATTTTCAATCATGATAGCTGGCCAGAGAACCAAGAGGACTTAGAGGACCATGGTGCTGATGACCTTGCATTTCTCTTGGAGCACTCCTCCACAGTCCTGAGAAGGTAGCTGGTGGATTACTACAATATTATGTGTGCTGGTGGTAGATATTTTGTTCATGTAAACATGTAAACACTGATTAGCTGTGTAATCCACATCATTTTCAGAAATGGTGTAAACACTGAACTTAAGTAGAGTTTGTAGGCTTGAAGCTGTTAATTGCCAGGATGTTCAAAGACAAGACCTACCTCAGCCTTTGGGAGGTCATGTTGACCAGAGAGCCCTACTGCTCAGAGTACAAGGTCAGTTTTTGTTAATGTTCTCTCTTAAGACTGTGTCAGTTTTGCTATCTAACACACACTGCTTGAATAAATCTCTTGAATGTCATTTTCTTTCCCAGAACATCCTGCACCTTGTACACATTATGCTGGTCCTCCTTGTCTCAGCTGCAGTTTGTGAAAGAGGGTTCTCTGCACAGAAGAGGATCAAATCAGACGCTAGAGCATCCCTTCATTCAGACACAGTGGAAGATCTGATAAGAATCAGTGTAGAGGGGCCAAGTCTGGAAGATTTTGATGCTAGAGAGAGTGTGGCAAGCTGGTTTAGCCAAGGCCAAAGATCAAGAAGGCCAAACTACAGGAGTTGGCCATCTGAGGGGCATATGACTGCAATGGAGGATAGTCCATAAGACATTGAGCCATGAGATGTTCATTTATCTTGAGATAGTTAAGTTCAAATTTCAGCTCAGTGAAGCACTTTAAGCACCAACACGTTTTCAGTAAGTTACCTTTCTTGTAGAATTGTGCTTCAAATAAAGAACATTATGTTGACCAGATTGTTAGTTAATCATTTACAAGTCAATATTAGCTATATGGACAGCCATTTAAAAAAAAATTGAACCTGTAAAACTAAGGTGTTTAATGTGATGAATTAAAAATTAAAAATTACAAATTTTTGAAAAATTTGAGTATTTATTTGAGTATTTGCAACATTTTTTCTTCAGTTTTAAAACCTTTTTTTTAAACATGCTGCACAAATGAACTGCACATGTCTGAAGCTGCAGCTGGGTCATCAGTCTGAGTGACCAACGTGGGCAACGAGTACCGACAGACGCTAAGGTCTGTGCTCAGAGCTCACAAGAGATGGAATTAATGAGGGGCTACTGTGAAGCTGGAGACCCTCCGCCCAAAAGCCACTGTACACGGAGATGGACTTTTAAAATCTTTTTCATACGACTGTATGAATTAAATGTAAGTTGAAACTCTGAAGCAGCCTGTAAATTTAGAGACAGAACTGAGTTTGAGTTTGTCTGTATTTTGCTGGATTCTCTCTGAATGTCTCTCTACAGTCAGGCCAGCCTCACCATCCACACTGGCGAGTTTGCGGGCCGCCTGGAGCGTCTGGAGTGCATGTTTAGTAAATGTCTGATATCAGAATCTAATCTGAATCTGTTCTGCTGATCATTCTACCAAATTAGTTCAAAGTCAAAGTCACATTTCAGACTTTTAACTGATTTGGATTGTAGAATAAAATCTCGTTTGTTTGAGTGATGCTAAACTCTATATGGTGTAACTGTTTATTTCATTAAAATGAATGATAATCATTTCATTTTGTTACTATGAATAAAAACATGACACTACCAGAGCTTCACCAAATGTTTAGGCAGAGGCGACTTTAACTAATTCTTTACTCAAAAACAACAGCCATGTACACGACTAGCACACACAGCTTTGAATAGTTGTACACACATAAAATCACAATGTTTATACTGATGAATCTCAATCTTACCCACTGACTTAGAGACACATATGTATATATATATATATATATATATATATATATATATATATATATATATATATATATATATGTATGTATGTATATATATGTATGTATATATATATGTGTGTGTATGTATGTATTTATATATGTATGTATATATGTATGTATGTATGTATGCACCTCTCCATGGATCACCACCTTATCGTGGTGGAGGGGTTTGCATGCTTGAATGATCCTAGGAGCTATGTTGTCTGGAGCAAAAGCTCCTGGTAGGGTCTCCCATTGCAAACTGGTCCTAGGTGACAGGTCAGACAAAGTGTGATCCATAATAACCCCTATGAAAACACAAAAACAGGACTTGTGTACCCTGCCCGGAACAGGGTTACCGGGGCCCCACCCTGGAGCCAGGCCTGGGGGAGGGGCTCGCCAGCGAGCGTCTGTTGGCCGGGCATTTACTCATGGTGCCCGGCCGGGCCCAGCCCGAAGGAGCTACATGAGTCCCCCCTCTCACCACCAATGGGAGGGGCAGTAGTAGGGGTTCGGTGCATTGTGGATCGGGCAGTGTCCGAAGGCGTGGGCCTTGGCGTTCTGATCCTCGGTTGCTGAAACTGGCTTTTGGAACTTGGAACGTTACCTCACTGGCGGGGAAGGAGCCTGAGTTGGTGCGCGAGGTTGAGAGATACTGGCTAGATATAGTTGGGCTCACCTCAACACACAGCTTGGGCTCTGGGTCCAATCTCCTTGAGAGGGGCTGGACTTTACTCTTTTCTGGAGTTGCCCATGGTGAGAGGCGGCGGCAGGTGTGGGCTTTCTCATAGCCCCTCAACTCGGTGCCTGTATGTTGGGGTTTTCTCCGGTAGACGAGAGGGTAGCTTCCCTACGCCTTCGGGTTGGGGAACGGGTCCTGACTGCTGTCTGTGCTTATGCACCCAGCCTTCTTAGAGTCCTTGGGAAGGGTGCTTGAAAGTGCTCCTCCTGGAGACTCTATTGTCCTACTGGGGGACTTCAACGCTCACGTGCGCAATGACAGTGAGACATGGAGGGGTGTGATTGGGAGGAATGGCCTCTCTGATCTGAACCCGAGTGGTGTTCAGTTTTTGGACTTCTGTGCAAACCACAGTTTGTCCATCACGAACACCATGTTTGAACACAAGGATGTCCATAAGTGCACATGGCACCAGGACACTCTAGGCCGCAGATCAATGATTGACTTTGTAGTCGTGTCATCGGACTTGCGGCCATGTGTTTTGGACACTCGGGTAAAGAGAGGAGCTGAGCTGTCAACTGATCACCACCTGGTGGTGAGTTGGATCAGGTGGTGGAGGAAGATGCTGGTCAGACCAGGCAAGCCCAAACGTATAGTGAGGGTTTGCTGGGAACGTCTGGCAGAAGAACCTGTCAGATTGATCTTCAACTCACACCTCCATCAGAACTTTGACCAGATATCGGGGGAGGTGGGGACATTGACTCAGAATGGGCCATGTTCCGTTCTTCCATTGTTGAACCGGCTGACTGTAGCTGTGGCCGTAAGGTAGTTGGTGCCTGTCGGGGCGGTAATCCTCGAACCCGGTGGTGGACACCCCAGGGGAGAGATGCCGTCAAGCTGAAGAAGGAGTCCTACCGGGCATGGTTGGCCTGTGGGACACCAGAGGCAGCTGGCAGGTATCGACAGGCCAAGCGATCTGCGGCTTCAGTCGTCGCCAAGGCAAAAAAAAAAAGAAAAAAAAGACAGCATTAAAGAACATGAATAATTTACTGTTGTAATAAGATAAATAATGCTCTCTATGAGGCCCAGGCCTCACATTAAGTATCACAATATGTCTAACGTTAAGTTACAGTTTTCTGTGTTAATCTGACTTTGAACAGAAATAAAAGTAGTCTTAAGTCTTGGTGTAGTGAACAGTTATTAGTTTGCATCCTAAGTTTTACCAAAGTTACTTACTTTCGCATTCCATCTGAACTTGGTTCTCCTTGGAATTCTTTCTGTGTCACTTTCCAAGTATCTTTTGTAAGGTCCTGAACGTCTTGCCATTATTTCGCACGTTGCACCCACCTGCTATGAAGGACGAATGGGACCGAGAGCAGCCTTTGGAGTGGTCTACGGTCTTTCCGAATCCTTTCGACGCGGTCACGCCTCTCTCGCAGGCCATTTGAAACGTGCACGTGCGCGTTTCGCCTTTGACCGTTAAGCATCTTTGGCGGATTAGAAGATCACCGGTTTACATGTACGAATAACAAAGAAAGCTAAAATTTGTCAGTGACAATATTGATCTATCACAATGGCATTTGCCATATATTATTTTAAGGACAAGACCGTGGAAGTCGGAAAAACTGCTTGGATGAGTGCTGAAGACCAGGAGTATGCGTCTTCAAAGATGATCACACAGTGCCCGAGACTCGATGATGAAGATGGATGGATAAATGTGAATTGGGATAAAGGCAGAAAGAAGAAAGATGGTCCAGCCTTTTTTCCTGCAAAGGTTTTAATGATTAGTGGTGAGTAAGTATAGGTTAAATAGCTAATGACTTTGGCTATGTCGACATTAGTGCGTTTTAGTTTTAAAACGCATCGCTTGGCGAGCTTCGTCTTCGCCTGGCACGTGCCGTATGAACTCCGGAGTTTCTGAACCCGTTTTTGAAACGCTGCTCACTGGCCTCGGTTTAGTCTCCGGATTTGCATTTTAGTTTGGATGGGCAAATTATCAGACATATGTTCACAATAGAAGTTACGTATCGAGGTTTTTTTTTATCCCCAATTTGTTATGCTTGCGATCATATTTACTAACCAGCTAACATTAACTTAGCTAAACTATGTGGAAGACAGTAGCTAGCTAATTTAGTTAGCTAGCAAGCTAGTCTAGACACATAGTGCTTAGTGCACAATGCATCTTAACAGTTTCACTACATTAGCTAGCTAACCTAACTAGTTAACATTCCCAGCTTCCTCACTGGATTCAATAAATTTCATGCACAGCAGGTCTTTTAGATCTTATGCCAGCTAGCTTCTAGTTCTGACCTCTTCTGTGGTCAGTCTTGTCGACTGTTCGCAGCAACTCTTCAGACAGCTAGGTTAAGCCAGCTAACGCTAGCTAGCCAAGTTAGCGCCAACTAACGAGGTACACACCTGAAATAAACGTGTTTTTCTTCAAAGTCGAATATCCAAATTTGTCTCAATGAGTGTATAAAGATGTATATGTCTTAAATATATATATAACTACACAACCACAGGTTTTTACAGAGGTGATTTTGAGTATTAGCACGTCAGAAAATAACAGCAGCCATAAAAATCCATTTTCACCGTGTTTTTAGGAATAAAATGTTATATAAACGAGACTATAGATGATATACGAGTAAACCCTTCTTTAAAAAGCTTCAGTATATATGAAGGAATAAAAGGTAGGAATGAAACGGGAAGACTCGGTGTATGCGGGTGCTAACCTACTGATGTGGAGGTTTCTGGCTCAGTGTAAGAGGGAAAAGCTCATTTTGAGAAAACGATCTTTTAGGATGCATTGTAATTGAAATGTACAGACTTAAATAAACAAAGTGTAAAATAAACAAACATTATTATTAGTTATTTACATGTTATAGAAGCCAAAAAAAACAAAATCTCAAAATAGACCAGTGCATGAAAAAACAAGGCTTTGGCTTGAGTGTCATGTCTTATGATATCAACAAGCTGTCTGTTAGGGAGAGCTCATAGGAACATATACCCTAAGACCCAGTCAGCATTTTAATTTGGTCATTGTGCACAAATTTTTCACATAGACAACAACAGTGACCTCTGCCAGAAGAGGGAGGAATTCATAAAGGGTGTAGGCATCTGGAACCAAACACTCAAGAGGAAGACCAAGCCAAACAGTAGGTGGATGAAGGACATGGAAGATAAGGATGAAAGGCCAACAAAACAGGTAATTACATTTACACAGTTAAAGAACAGTATGCAGAGGATTGTGTGTCACCTCTTAAATTATTCTAGCAGAAATGACAATACAGGCGTGACACATTACTTTCTCATTATTTATTGATGTGTGGAAAACTGAAAAGCAAAACCTTCCTTTCTGTTGCGTTCACAAGAAAATTTGTATTAGTCCATATTTGCAACAACTTGTACCTTAATTTCTCTTAAGAGTAGGAGAGAATTGTGCATCATTAAATGTAATCACTGTCAAACATCTTGAAAAGGAAGTCACTGTTGACAGTTTTTCAATAAAGAAATCAGTTGTCATCAGAACAATGAATTGAAGGGCTTGCATTTCTCTGTTGTCTTTCATGTATTTTCAGATATGATTACTCTGTGATAGATGCATTATGAGAGCTATAATAGTTTGTAGATGTTCTAATGTTTGATTTTAATTGCTCATCATAATCCTAGCCATCATGTCAGTGGTATGGAAGTATTTCAACATTTCTGACAAAGACACATTTGCAAACCTTGATTATCTGAAATTAATAGATGGGGTGCATCATCAAAACCTTTTAAACCTTAAGGTTTTGAACCATCACAACACCACGATGGCTGTTGTGGTTCCCATTTGAGAACTTGGTGGAGTGTCTCCTCATTTTCATGTTTTGGCCCAAGAATCTTTACTTAGGTAATCCCTAGGTTGTATTAAATAAATTAATATTTTAAAAAAAAGGTCTTATTGTTTTTGTAAATCCTGTATTGGACATTGAACAATATTTTTGTCTCATTATCACAGCGGTAAATTTTGACACATGCTATGTAATGGCCTTTTGTTGAGTCTCTGTGAGTCTGATGGATAGGAATGTACTAAGTATTCAGGTATTACTGGGGAACAGAAAGTGGATAGTTAAATAAAATAATTGGCAGCGTCCCAGGATTGCGCAGTTGTCAAACTTAAATTTTTTTTTTTTTTTTGGTAATTTATGGGTAGGTCAGAACTATCTGTGGTCCAGTTGATAGCTAAATAGTTATTAGAATCACTACTATTGCACATACCTGCTATTAAAAAAAGTAATTATCATTTTGACAGCAAAAGAGCAAAAAGGCAACCTGTACCCCAAAAGAAGCATCAGACCGAATAATTGAAGGCCTGAAGAAGGAGTTGATGGCAAAGCAAGCATCTTTAGAGGTAAATTATTTTGAATATTTACAAATTTTACAGTTATTTTTACAATTTTAATGTTATTTTGAGTTTAAAGGAGTAGGTTGTACCCCTAGCAGTGAGGCTGCAAATTGTAACCAACCTGGCGTTCCAGAGTTTTCTTGTATCACCCTGAATGGTGCTGACATGAAGCGTTCTCTAACCCCAACCCTGAAGCATTCCAACAGTAATTGCTGCACTATTTAAGGTAAAATGGGAAAATTCTAACAAGAAGCTGATGAATAAGCTGAATTCAGCCTCATAGTTTTAATGTTGGCAGTACTTTTGAATAAAGAGATTTAACCTGTTAAAAAACCTGCAGTTTATGTAGAGTGTTACCTTTAAATGTGTGCTAAGGTAGGACATTTCAACAAGGATACTTCTTGTTGTGTTTTCCAGTCAGTGCTATAGTGCCACAAATTTAAGCTTCTGCTTCAAATTACAAAAGGCGCTCTCTAGACCTAGTGTTTGGTTTTCCTATTCTGGCTACATTTTTTCTGATCATTGTGTTTTGGTATAGTCAAATACTGAAAAGGAGGAGTCATCAGATGAGGACCTGCTGCCCAGGAACTGGAGTAAGGCACAGCAGAAAATAAAGGAGCTTAAAAGAGAGAACAAGAGGCTGAAAGAAGGCAGTATTAAAGAGATATTAGATGCCATGAGAGGTAATTTTATGACTTTTAAGCAATTAAAACCTTAGGCTAATATGGGTATGTGGAGATAACATCAAAAATATATTTGAAAAACTTAGCAGCAACCAAAGAATACAAGCGAAGGAGAGATAGTTGACCAGTGTTGGCTTTTGTCATTCCATGGTATCCATTGTATTTGGGTGGCAGCAGGCAATGAATGTTACATAAATATCTAGCCCTTACCAAATCACACTGAAATTATCTGGACTGATAAATTTCAGTACAAGAAAGTGAAATAAATAACCACACACACACACCTCACTGGAAAGCAGAGTTTAAGATGGGCAGTTTCGGTTGGTCCATCTGTCCATCAACACTTAAGTTCAGGACAGCATATCTCAAAATCTATTTTAACGATTGCCTTTAAATTCGGAAAACACATTCATGCTGGTTAGAGGATGAACTTTGACTACTTTGGTGACGTGCTCTTTCATGTAGAAACGCCCTTAACTCACTACCTGCATTTACCAAGCCAGCAGAGCACCAGTAATGGAGGATTAAGTTAAGTGACACTTATTAATCCCACAAATGGGGAAATTTCACCTCCGCATTTAACCCATTTGTGAAGTGAAACAAGCAATTGGGGGTTAGGTGTTTTGCTCAAGGGCACTTCAGTCGTGGACTGTTGGCACTGGGGATCAAACCAGCAACCTTCTGGTCAAAGGGCCAGTTCCCTAAACTCCAGTCCACGACTGCCCCCACTACTTAGTAGTGTTTTGAGTGAACTAGTACTTTAAGGACTTATAGGCTTCATAAAAAATCCAGCTGTACTCACTTGCCTTAGCATTTGAACATTTCTCTTTTGAAATTTAATTTACAGATTCAGACATACTGGTCAGAATTTGATTTTGTTAAATGTCTTATATAAACTAGCAGGTTTCCTTTGGTCATTGAATAGTAAAGACATTTTTTTACTAAAAAGGCTCATAAGTTTAATTGGTTGTGGCAATAAAAAAATCTTAAAATGTCTTATATATAGCTTACTGAAACCTAGTAGACCCTGTAGACACCCTGATTATATATATTTTTTCTTTTCAAATGATTATTGTGATGTCTGGAATGTGTCTCAACATGCAGTCATAAGACTTAAAGTTTTTACACTCGTCTTATAATTATTTTTTCTTCATTATTCATTTTCTGAACAGAGCTTCCAGTGGTAGTTGCAAAGATGAAAGAAGTAATTGAAAATGTTACATTTCAAACCTCAACTCCTGCATCCAACTGGTCAACATCCACAACATCTGTGGGCTCACCAGTTTCTGCATGTGTTTCTCCTCAAGTAGTGTCTGATGAATAAGCTGAATTCAGCCTCATAGTTTTAATGTTGGCAGTACTTTTGAATAAAGAGATTTAACCTGTTAAAAAACCTGCAGTTTATGTAGAGTGTTACCTTTAAATGTGTGCTAAGTACCACATATAGATACGTGTGTTTGTTGTTGAACCACAGGGAGACTTCTTTCTTCCCTCGAACGGCTGGGCGCACCGGGGCGACCTCAGATTTTCCTTAGTCGCACCATTGAGAAATTAGGTCGCACTCTAGAGCCCTGCAGTGTGAGACTTCTATCCTACAACCTCATACACTGTGTGTAGAGACGGTACTGGTCCCGTTAGTGAGCTAATTATGCTGCCCTTAATGAACTGAGTGTCTTTGAGAATTTACTGTTCTTCACTTTGAAATGATTTATTGCTCCACTGAAGAGTTTGTTATTCAGCTGCTCTCACTCTTCACTCGCTACACATTCAGTGTAGACGCAGTGTGTAACTGCTGAGTGTGCATAAAGCAGGTGCACTGGATCAGGCTGTTGTATTCAGGCTGATGTTCTTGACGTCTTATGATCGTTTTACTGTTCTGAGATGATCAGGAAGTTCTCCATCATGAATCCAGACAAACACATACATGTAAGATTTTAGAGTTTCAAACTGCTTTAAGTACAATTTAGAGAGCACAGTATTGAACTGCTGCAGAAACCAGTTTGTGGAACTAAGGCACTAAAAGATTAGAGCTGCTTTACATTTAGACATTTAAAACCAAAGAAACAGATCTGAGTGACACTCAGGACACTTTGTCATTGTTACTGTCGTTGGTCAGGTTTGTGTTTCACTGTAAATGTTTATAATGATTGAGGCCTTAGTTTAATCTTGAAACTTTTTCTTTTCTGAAATTCTGTAAAGCTGCTTTGTGACAACATCCGTTGTAAAAAGCGCTATACAAATAATTTTGATGATGGTGATGATGAAGATACAACCCAGCGGGCCATCACCAGGTCAGAGTCATTACAGAGGCAGTCCCATCCCTAGTTTACTAATTCATTTTACTGAATCTTCACAATGTTGGTTACTGATAACATGTGTTTTTAAAATGATGGCTGAATATTCATTTAGTTTTTAAATATTCTTTTACAGTGTAGCTTCATTGAGGGGGGACACAGAGACCTCTGCCTCAGACCAGGGTGAAGATGATCCAGAGCCAAGAGATGCAACTGACCCCGTGATGAGCTTGATAAGCTCTGTACTATGTTCATGCCGAGATGGCACCATTGATCATTTTGTTCTAAACAAATTGTGTGGGTATTTGCATGCGTCTGTGTTTTTACATTTATTATGTTGTACATTTTGTACATTGTTAATAAACTGCAAATTTCATACACAAATCTTATCACCTGTATGCTTAAGATGTACTTGATATGAAAAACTACAACATTTACAGATTTTGATTGCAATTGATTGTGTTTCTTAAATATTCATTGTCGTTGTTTGTGGACCCCCTAAAATAGCTTTGGCCACCCTCTGGCCACCCCAAGAATAAAAGTCTGGCTCCGCCACTGCTGGTATAAACCTTTCGCTGTGACGCGCCGCGCATGCGCAGAACACTCTTCCGCCTTCCGGTTGGAGTGTAATCGGATTCAGGCATTTACGCGGCTATTATTCTTCTATTTAACTGAAGCTGCACCATTTAATGGGAAAATTCCACCTTAAATGAAAAAAGGGAAATATGAACTTCAGCTTCATGTAAGAAGGTGTTAAAGATAATCTGTTATGAACGTCTACACGGATTAAATAATAATGTATAATATAATAGTATAATGTCCCTCGCTGCAGAGCTTTAACCGTCCCTGTAAATACGTAACTGACTAATATTAAGACCCTCTTTCTTATATTTCCTCATCTGTCATTTCCTGAGGATTTCTCCATATGGAAACGCTGTGTGCAGCACAGGCTGAGCCTCCTTCCAGCCCAGTGTAGCTCCCGTCCAGCAGGGCAGGTCAGAGTCATCCATCCATCCATCCATCCATTTTCTTAGCCGCTTCTCCGTCAGGGTCGCGGGGGGGGGGGGGTGCCGGAGCCTATCCCAGCAGTCTTCGGGCGGAAGGCACTAGCCATCATTTTCCCCTTTAATGTCTGAAAATGGCTTTGAGCAGAAGATCTCGAGATATCACTCTAAATTCACGGTCCATCCCTGCTGAAAGAGGGCAAGCAGGAAAAACTCTGGTGAGACTTTAATGGGACTTGGCTTAACTCCATTACAGGTGACTAGCTTCCTGTAAACACCTTTAGGTCCCATTAGAAAACCATCAGATGCGTCTAGAGGCGGCCACAGGTTACCCATTTAAAATGTTACCTATTAAGCCGTTACAGGTCTTTACAATTTGATACAGACCAATCAGAAACACACAAACTGCCATAGCTGAACATTCTAAAACCAGCTGGAACAAAAGAAACTTCTGATGGTTTCTACTGGTTTGTAAGGTAAGATAAGACTAGAAACGAAGCATTTTAATTAAGCGGTCTCAAACACGTTTAAAGACAGGGTCTTAATATTAATAAAAATCACATGAAATCAAACGAACAGAACAGAACGACACAGAATCTCCCACGCCCCATGAAACAGAGGCGTCAATGTCTCACTCCACACTGCGGCAGGAACGCTAAGCTCCTGCACTGTGGCAGTCAGGATTAATTAAGCGGTCTCAAACACGTTTAAAGACAGGGTCTTAATATTAATAAAAATCACATGAAATCAAACGAACAGAACAGAACGACACAGAAACAGAGGCGCCCCATGAAACAGAGGCGTCAATGTCTCACTCCACACTGCGGCAGGAACGCTAAGCTCCTGCACTGTGGCAGTCAGGAGCGTTCGTCTCCACCGCCGGACAGATTCTCAAGATCTCCATCTTCTGCGAAAAGCCCAAGACATACTGATGAGGGTCAGCTCTGACCGTTAGGGCACAAGCCCTTTAAACCGGGCAAAGTGAGTACATCACTCAGGCATGGTTAGATTAAGATTAGAGTAGATTAGATTATGGGACTCTTAATAGTCCCACAACGGGTAAATTTCACCCGTCTGTGCAGTGAAACACCACATACACACTAGTGAACGCACACACACTGGGGGGCAGTGAGCACACTGACCCGGAGCGTATGTTCTATCAGACCATGGTTGCCAGCTGTCTTTTCTATGCTGTGGTGTGCTGGGGAGGAAGCATAAAAAGGAGAGACAAGATGCAATTGGTCAAGCTGGTCAGGTGAGCGGGGTCAGTGGTCGGTGTGGAACTGGACTCTGTGGTCACGGTGGCTGAGAGAAGGACACTACACAAACTGCTCTCCATTATGGAGGATGATGGCCACCCACTGCACACCATCATCATGGACAGGAGGAGCAGGTTTAGTGGCAGGTTGCTGTCACAGAGGTGCTCAACCCACAGATTCAGGAGATCCTTTGTCCCCAGAGCCATCAGGCTCTTCAGCTCTTCCCAGGGGGACCAGCAGAGAAGGGGGGGGCTGAATCTGAATCTCATACTTATCCTGTGTTTATCTATTCATCTGCACATATAGACAGCGCACTACACGTATAGACGCGAGCTGCGTGTATAGACAGCGCACTACACGTATAGAAGCGAGCTGCGCGTATAGACAGCGCACTACACGTATAGACGCGAGCTGCGCGTATAGACAGTGCACTACACGTATAGACGCGAGCTGCGCATATAGACAGCACACTACACGTATAGACGCGAGCTGCGCGTATAGACAGCGCACTACACGTATAGACGGCAAGCTGCGCGTATAGACAGCGCACTACATGTATAGATGCGAGCTAGACAGCGCACTACACGTATACACGTATAGACGCGAGCTGCGCGTATAGACAGCGCACAACACGTATAGACGGCAAGCTGCGCGTATAGACAGCGCACTACATGTATAGATGCGAGATAGGCAGCGCACTACACGTATAGACGGCGAGCTGCGCGTATAGACAGCGAGCTGCGCGTATAGACAGCGCACTACACATATAGACGGCGAGCTGCGCGTATAGACAGCGCACTACACGTATAGAAGCAAGCTGCGGTCAGAAACTGACCAATGATGAAAGGGTTATGGGGTGGCTGATAAGTTGTGCAGCAACAGGTGGAACAGTGGATGGGAACTTTTTGGGTGGTGGGTCATTCTCAGCACTGCAGTGATGCTGACACACTCCACCATCACGTCAGTGTCACTGCAGTGCTGAGAATGACCCACCACCCAAATAGTACCTGCTCTGTGAGGGTCCATCAGGGTCCTGAAGAAGAGAGTAACAGAGTATCAGAGTAACAGATGGACTAGAGTCTGTAACTGTAGAACTACAAAGTGCTATTATATGGTAAACAGAGTTGATATAATGGACAGTGAGTGTAGAAACAAAGGGTGGTCATAATCTGATATGACTGTGTATAGTGGAGCTGTAAGGTAGGGGTTTCAAGGGCGCTCATACCATTTCAGTATATGCACATTAAAACTCACCACGATCTTCTACCTGCTTTCTTTTACTCTTAATACCTAAACTGATCACAAGTCTTCTCCATGAAGAGCCAGTGTGACCACATGTTTTCCGTCCAAGCAACCATGATCATACCTCATACTGCTAACAAATTCTTTGAAGAATAAGACCAAATGATGAACGTCTGGGTTCAGGTGTGCTTCTCCTTAAATGCAATGAAAATCTGCAGTCAGGCTGGCTCCTTGTGAATAAGATTGGTGAGAAATGCTGGGCAATGCTTTAGGATATACATGTTAAAACTTACTGGGCTGTTCCACCAGCAACTTCTTCTTTACCTTCTTCTTACAAATGGTAGGGGGGACATCATCATCCTCCTCTGTGAAAGAAAGCAAAACATTTTATTTTTGTACAACAGCTTTTCAAATACATTTTACAGAAGTTCACAACGGAAGGTGTCTCTGGTGATGAGACCGTTATACAGCCAAAACACATATTCTCCTACAGCCACTTGAGGGGTTTCTTACATCATTTTCACTGGAGGAAGAGCACTGTGCAGTCACTACCTATATGCCAAATGTCCTTGTAGCCTTGCTTACGTATTTTCCAGCAGACAATGACGTGGCTATATGTGGCCCGTAGTAATATAGCAAACCCGACTACGCCACCTGGGGAATTTCACCCCAGGACATCTGTCAATCTAAGCCAATAAAGGCACATAGACACACAGGTAAACCTGAATAAATATCCAGAGATGTGGATTGAGGTAATCAGAAAGGTTTTTTTTTTTTTTTTAACCTGTCATGTCTGGCCATTTTTGCAATCGGAATGGTAATCCGAATGTACTGATGTACCAAACATATTTGTTTTCACAAGAAAAAGCGCTATAGGTTACTAAAGCCTATTCTTGTTAAAGTTTGTATTTTATTTGTTTGGCCAGGCCTGACAGGCAATAAAAAAGAGGACAGGAAAGAAAGAGAAGAAGGGAGGAAAGAGAGAGAAAAAAAAAATCATAATAATGATAATTAAATAAGTAAATAAAAAAATAAAAGAAAAATCAAATAAAATAAGTAAATAAACAGACAACTAAATAAAAATAAAAATAAATAGATAAATAAGTAAATAAAAAAAAAGAGAAGGGAAAAAAACAATTATACAGATATACATACATATACATATTCACATATCTATACATATACATATACATATATACACCCAGACATAATTCTACTATTTGCTGCTACATACATACACATGTTTACATATCTATACATATGCATATATACATATACACCCAACCACCACACACAATTCTACTGTTTGCAGCAATGTGTATATGTGTGTATATGCGTTCACGTGTCATGTGTCATGGAATGTGCTCAGCAATGAGGGCAAGAAGCCGCAACCATGCCCCCGTGTTCCAGAGACAGATAGGGAAGGACCCGGGGGACCCAGACCATCCACAGCCCATTAGGAACTCAGGAGACCTGAGGCCACATGCTCCGACGGCCACCGCGTGCACGCCCCAGAGGACGAAGAATGGAGGCCCCAGACAGAGCACCCACAGACAAAGGGCAAGTGACCGGAGAGCCAGAGGCAATGAGCAGCCCACCCCCCCAGCAGGTCAACATCCCCAGCATGAGCCGAGCATGCGGCCCCCGAGGCCCCAGGCGCCCGAGACCGGCCGACCCCCGGCAGGACCCCCCCATGCCAAAGAGGCCCAAACCACCCTCAGGACACAACCGCCAAGGGAGCAGGGCAGGGACCACGCCAAGATGTCCAGCCATGCACCCAGGGACCCACAGGACACCCATACCCCGGGGGGGGTACGGAGTCGGCAAGCAACGGGGAGCAGTGGGGAGGGGAAACTCCTGCCCACCACCATGTACCACAGATGTCCAGGCTCAGCAAGTCATAGACCCAGGCCCAGCTGTCCACACACACATGCTCACACGCCGGTCACCCACTCATGCACACACACGGAACATACATGGACTCACAGTGTCGGCGGGCGGACACCAGTACGGGCCAGCGGCAACCCAGGGAGGCAGCCACCCCGGCCCCGAACGACCGGCCAGTCCCCCCACCAGGCAGGGTGCACCAAACCGGGGTGTGAGAGGGTGTGAGAGAACCCCCATGTGTAGTGTGATGTTTGACTGAGTGAGAGGAGGGGAAGAGTCAGGATAAGAAAGACCGAGAGGCAGAGAACTACCCCTCGGAGGAAGAGAGCCAGCTGGCGCTAGCTCACTAGGCAACCCGGTTTCCTACACCCGGCCGCGGCGCAGGGAAGGCCGGCCCCGGGCCCGAAGCGGCCACGCCCCAGGACACCACCACGCTCCAGGCCGGCGCCCGCCCACACAGCTGACACAGCACAAAACATACACCCCCACACGCACACAAGAGACAACAATTATCACACATACACATACTCACAATTACAATACACATACAAACACATACAAACACACACACATACATACCAACACAAACACACTCACCCGCAACAAACTTCACACACACCCATATACACGCAAACACAGTGGTCCTGGGTCCAGAACCAACCGGCCCTATGTGGTTGTCCCCCTACTTGAGTGCTCCACCCCTCCTCCCGGGAGGCATCCAGAATCCCGGAATGCCAGACAGACACCCCGGCGCGTCCCAAACCCCCCCCACCCGGTGGTGCGCCCAGGGGGGCACAGACCCTTCCAGCGCAGGGAGGAGCCCAAACGGGGGACGGGCAACCCCAGGCGCCAAGGCCCTAGACCCCGCACCCCCGCCCACACAGAGGAGGCCAGCCCCCTGGACGGGGCCAGCACCCACCCCCACGGGCCCCCAGATCCCCACCCCAGGACCGTGAGCGCACACATCCAGGCCCCCCACCATCAACAACAGGGCCCGCACACAGAAACCGCAGAGCGGCAGCCCCCATCTCCAGTCCAAGAGCCATCAGACACCCAAATCCCCCAGCCCACCCCCAGCCACCTGCTGGGTACACAAGACAAGACTACAGCCGGTTACCCCCATCACATGATGGAGCTGATCAGTGGGGACCAGAGGGATTCAAAATGTAGTCAATTGATTTTTAGTGGTAGCAGACATTCTTTCCAGACTAATGTGGTCTAAAAGTAGGTTTCTGTAGTGAGTGATACATAAATCATTTTTTGTTTTCCACTTCATGAGGATAGTTTTCTTGGCGATGCATAGGGCAGTAAGAACTATACGTGATATATTCTTTTCTATGTTTAATTCACTTATATCACCTAAAATGCACAGTTTTGGTGAGACTTGGATATCACAATGGAACCATGTGGATAAGTCTTCACATATCGTCTGCCAAAATCTCTGAACAGGCATGCAAGACCATATAGCATGCATATAATTTTCAGTATAATTACCTGTGCAGTTAGTGCATATATTTGTTTCTCTGAGGCCCATTTGGAACATTCTGTGCCCTGTATAATGTATTCTATGGAGAGTTTTGTATTGTATAAGTTGTAAATTTGGATTTTTAGTCATTTTAAAAGTGTTTAGACATATCTGTGTCCAGAAGTTTTCATCCGGGATGATGGAAAGATCTCTCTCCCATTTTGTAATTGGAAGGGATATTGAATCATTAATTTTTAATAATAACTTGTATATTTTTGATAACAGTTTAGGGGTATAGAGTTTTAGAAACGTCTGTTATCCACACAGGGATTTCTAGATTTAGATTACTTAAATTAAATCTTGCCTGTATGATGGACCTCAATTGGTGATAT
This sequence comes from Pygocentrus nattereri, assembly GCF_015220715.1. Classification (NCBI taxonomy): domain Eukaryota; kingdom Metazoa; phylum Chordata; class Actinopteri; order Characiformes; family Serrasalmidae; genus Pygocentrus; species Pygocentrus nattereri. The sequence continues at coordinate 78,529 of NW_023618305.1, forward strand.
TCCAGAAATTTGCTACTGCTAATTTCATATTTTAAAATAAGATCTTCAAATGAAATAAAGGTCCCATCATGAATAACATGTTCTAAATTATTTATTCCTTTTTCTTGCCATTCTGAAAAATTCAGTACTGTCTTTTTCCGACATATATCGGGATTGTTCCAAATGGGTGTTAATTTACAAGAGACTTAGCCATCTTTAAGAATTCCCACCAGGCTATCAGGGTGGTGCTTATTGTAAGGCTTTTAAAGCAATTGTAATGTTTAATGCTGGCGCTAATGAGAGGTAAGTCAGATATTTCCAATTTCCCACAGAGTGTTTGTTCCAGATCCAGCCATGGACTGTCTGAGCAGTTTGATTTCATCCACCTTGAAATCAGAAAGGTTTATTCGCAACCCACCTATAAAATCACTCGTTTATTAGTATTATTTAAAAATGTAGCAAAGACACAGTACAGAAGAAAACATATCAAATAGAATAAAGAAATATGAGAGCTCCAAAGAACTGGGATACTGGCCGGGGGTGTGCAATTACAGATGGCCTAGCCCTGTCTGTATTCTAAAGTCTCCAATACACACACCCACACACACGCAAGCAAAAGTGCAGTGCACGTGAACTCACACCACAGCAAGTAAGGTGCCAAACCACGAGTGAACAGACAGAAAGGGGGGCATCCAAATGTCCTACAAGAAGAAGAGACACAATTAGAATTTCACAAGTGCTCCGACCACTAGACCCACAGGACACCCCACAGCCAACAATGTTTTCCCAAAAATAACAAATAATAATACTTTAAAAACAATCCCACACTAAACCAAACACTGCTGCCAAAGTAAATAAAACAGTAAGTCAATTAAACAGAAAAAACACGCCGCAAAACAGACACCGCAAAACAGACGCCGCAAAACAGACGCCGCAAAACAGACGCCGCAAAACAGCAGCGGCTCCAATTTCACTATGTAGGTGTTAAAAAATTTCTTTGTTCCACTCGTCAGACGCCACGCGGACTGGTCACTGGCGACGCTCACACAGGACCTTCGGCTGTTGCTATACACAGCTCACACCCTGTTAGCTGCTGCCCCAATCCACATTACACCTACGGATAGACATTAGCTGTATAAGCTACCAGTACCCACCAAACTATGCGGAATACCGCGTACCTACCTACGGATAGGTGCTGCTCCAGCACAACCAGATTACAGGAGTGATAAAATGCAGTGAAGCCACAACAAACGGCTACCGCGTTTAAGATGTTTCCGAGAGCTCGGCGCCAACGCACCGTCGACACAGAATGGGGAGAGAAGCTTGCCTAGACCAGCACACCTGCATAGGGACATTACCCATTAATGTTAAACCGCAAGCCAAGTAGCGCCACCTTTAGGAGCAACCTACCGTTCGATGACCATCAGCCAAGTCACAACAGACCGCAGCAAAGTGAGGATATGCCTACACCCAGTACCATCGTACGTATATATGCTAAAGCTAATGCTCACACCTAATTGTATCCACCTGGCACTTCCGTAAAGGGCGGGGGGAGGAAACAATGCATCACCTTGACTACGGTTGCTGTCAAGACTCGCAACACACTCGTAGCCAGGCACGGGCTTCACTGGCTACATATACATGTGGTACTTCACCGCAGTCAAGGAAGCATCAAGATGCTTTTGTGTTCACAATACAAATGTAACAGTCACATCTCTGACCACCTCCGAATGTGGTTTGGGCAATCAGATTACAGTGCATCTTCAAGTAGTACTTATGATCAGATCACCCAGGACGCATGTCATGCCAGGTGTGACCAAGACCTTGGACCAAGTTATTAAAGGGATGAAGACTTACCTTCCATTTCTGTTTCTTCATCATCATCTGTTTACTTTCGTCTTTGGCGCTTTGGTGCTCCGTCTTTCCTTGGTTGGCTTTGTGCCTCATCATCACCTAAATCGGTTTTATAAACAAAAGAGCAACCTAGAAATATATGCATTAACGCTCAGTTTCCCAGACAAGGATTAAGTCTCGTCCTGGACACTTTTTAGTCTAAGACGAAACTTAATCTCTGTCTGGGAGACCAACCCAAAGTTCCCAACAGGTGGACTACAGGCTTTAATGGACTTGGTTCACTTAAGATTTGTTACTCAGTTGGTTCAGGGAAAAACTGCACAGCACTTTTGACTGTGTATTACACTGTGCAGTAATTTAGCCTACAAATTTGTATATTAGCTAAACAATGATGTAGTACTAAAGACCATAAGAGGACGTGTGCCTTTTCATTAAGAATAGTTTACTTTGGTGTACACAAAAAAAAGATCAATAAATTGTGGTCTTGAGAAGGATAAAGATCAACATTACGGTTGATCACACAAATATAAAAGTGCTTTGGAAAACGTGTAGTTCCACCTAGTCAGTACGCATTGCACTAAACTAGTTAATTAGCTGCTGCTGACTTGATATACAAGCCCAATTCTAATGAAGTTGGGACGTTTTGTACAACATAAATAAAAACAGAATACCATCCATCCATCCATTTTCTAAGCCGCTTCTCCGTCAGGGTCGCGGGGGGGTGCTGGAGCCTATCCCAGCAGTCATCAGGCGGAAGGCAGGATACACCCTGGACAGGTCGCCAGTCCATCGCAGGGCAGACAGACAGACACAGACAGTCACTCACACACTCACACCTATGTCCAGTTGGCCTGACTGCATGTCTTTGGACTGTGGGAGGAAACCGGAGAACCCGGAGGAAACCCACGCAGACACGGGGAGAACATGCAAACCACACAGAGAGGACCCTGGTCACCCGGCAGGGGAATCGAACCCAGGCCCTCCTCACTGTGAGTCGCAAGCGCTACCCACCCATCATCGTATTCTGTTTAGTATCTTTCCAATTTTAGTATATGTGCTTGCTACAGCATTTTCAACCTATATTCAATTGAATATACTATTTTATGTTCAAAAGATATTTAATGTTCAAAAAGATAAACTTTATTGTTTTTTGCAAATATTCACTTATTTTGAATTTGATGCGTTCCAAAGAAGTTGGGACGGGGCAACAAAAGACTGGGAAAGTTGAGGAATGCTCAAAAAACACCTGTTTGGAACATTCCAACAGGTTAATTGGAAACAGGTGTCATGATTGGGTATAAAGGCAGCATCCCTGAAAGGCTCAGTCGTTCACAAGCAAGGATGTGAACAACTGCGTGAGCAAATAGTACAACAGTTTAAGAACAACGTTTCTCAACGTGCAACTGCAAGGAATTTAGGGATTTCATCATCTACAGTCCATAATATCATCAAAAGATTCAGAGAATCTGGAGAAATCTCTGCAGGTAAGCGGCAAGGCAGAAAACCAACACTGAATGCCCGTGACCTTCGACCCCTCAGGCGGCACTGCATTAAAAACCGACATCATTCTGTAACCGATATTCCCACATGGGATCAGGAACACTTCAGAAAACCATTGTCAGTGAACACAGTTCGTCGCTCCATCTACAAGTGTAAGTTAAAGCCACATATCGACATCTCCCAGAAACACCGCCGGCTTCTCTGGGCCCGAGCTCATCTGAGATGGACTGACGCAGAGTGGAAAAGTGTCCTGTGGTCTGACGAGTCCACATTTCAAACTTCAAACTTCAGTGAGCTAATCACTAGCGCAACAGCGGGGCTTACAAGCTTCGGCACCGCGGAAAACAACTATGCCATTTTGAAGTCCATCAAGGACATGAAATATAACACACCAAGTGAACAACAGAAACATTAGGCTACATGGTAACTAATGATCAAACAACACAAAGCAGTTCAGCACCACGGATAGCGATCGGATCATTTTGACACCCAATTTATCTATTTCAAATCAGTAGCTTTTAAGTTCCACCTGTGCACAAACACAAGTACTTTAGGCCTATTCACTACTATTTGAAGGGCATAAGACGAGCGTTGCGCTGCACGAACTCATCCACGATGCTCTGTATGTCCATTTTCTTTGCTCTCTCAATTTCTATGGACAACTTGGCAAGCCCACTCAGTCTCTCCTGTCCCTCTGTGCTCCTCAAGTAGTTTTAATGAGTTTTAACTTGGAGAACGAGTGCTCAGAGGTTGCAACGGTGACGGGAAGAGTCAAAAATAAAAGGAGGGTGGTGCAAACCTCACTGAATGTAGAAGTTACTGCTGGGTGGTTGACAAGGAGCATTTTTGCCAGATCCGCAACAGATTTTTGCTTTGTTATCTGATCCCGAAAAGAGGTTCTAAAACAAAGCAGCTGGCCAGGGAAGCTGGGGGCAATGTCCGACTGTAGTGCTCACTAAGCCTTGGTGTAACTCCTCATCTCCTGCTTGCAGCACTGTGTTGGGGTGAATTGCCTCAGACATTTACACAGTTCTGTTTAAGCTGGTAAATCTTTGGGACAGTTGCTGGATGATAATATCAAGACAGGCATTGAAAACATGCACCCGAAAGTTGCTCTCTGCGTCAGTGAGGCAGCTGTCTTCAGAAAGTTCATCAAAGTGACGCTTAACTTTTCTGGCCCTGGGAGCTTCAAGCTGCGTTTGACTTCCCCATTTTGTAGCTAGAGCAAGAGTAGCAGTCTTAGCCTCAGCAAATGGCTCCCTAAACTAAAATTTTACACCTACTGTAGTCACTAAAGTCAGTCGGTTTTGGAAAGTTTTTAGAAACCATGACTCAGTCCTGACTGAGGCACCTTTTAAAAGCCCCTTGTAAAACTTGAATGATGGGTGATGTAAGGTAGGCTAGGCCTTTGGACGTATACCGTGCTCATCTGGATACAATCAGGAGAGGGCCCGCCTTCTCCAGCTCTCTTCGGACGTGATAGAGGCCCGGCTACTTGAAATCTTGAAATCTTATCCTCTCTCCCATCCGGGCCCCCTCTGGCCCGGGTCGGGGGCATGCCATCCTCCCAGCCCCCCTAAAGCCCCGCCCCTGGAGCTAATGCTCGTCATTGTCAGCCAGACATTTTACTTTTAAGACAACTGGTCAGCACAGACTGGCTGATATAACACTCGCATTTAATATTGCTGCCTCAGCATTACAAGCTCTTTCAACCTTGATGGCCTTCTGTGTGAGAATTTAAAGCAACGCTTAAAAAGTAACAAACCTATTTAACGTGGCCATGGATATGACATGAGACAGGATGGAATTACTTCTAACGTTAAACCTAAGAAACTGTCATTTTACATAATTGAGTAATTAAGAATTATTTTGTTGTCTTTTGGTGGCCTAGATATCAGTATGTTTAAAACCAAGACTACCTTCATATAATTTTGATGCCTCTTACATTGTTTTGCCAATGTTCAACCTAAAAGTATTTATTTTTTCACCCATTCATTGCAGAGGGATACATGCAGAGAGTTAAATAGTCTGTGTTACTATTTCACAACCATCATTACACATGAAAGCTCAGAAGACAAGCTTGGGTTCACTGGTGAGTTTGACTTGTTAGTAATTAAATCACATGGCCAATTAAAAGAATTTGTCTCTTGATGTCAAAATGTGTGGAAATACTTGCCACAGGATTTTAACAACATTTGGCAAAAAAATTTGGCAAATTATTTTGTGTATACAATGTTAAATAGAAATTTTGTGAATTAAAGTGCAGCCCTAAAATAAGTTTATGCTTTTTGTGTAATCCCATATTTCTCCATTTATCTTTCTCTGTGTACCTGAATACATCTGAGTGATGGAGCTCCAGCACTGCAGTTAACAGTGAGATCTGCAGATGATCATCCACACAAACTGGTAAGCATTAATATCAGTTTTGGCTAACATTAGTAACACAATCTTAGTTTTAATGTCTAGTGGGTTTGAGAGATTCTGTTGTCAAAGAGGTTTAACATGTTAGTTTGTGGTTTTCGTTTTTTTGTACATAAATAACATACATTAAGGAAATTCTCTGTATTGTAGTGGTCCCTTATATTCACTGCTTAGTGAATGTGACTGTATATCTAAAACATTCCAATACTACTTTTTTACCTTCCCTTAAATCTGACTTTGCACTGTGAGGAATTACAAAAAAGTAAAGAAATTGTTTAAAATTATGATGTTTTATGTGAAAAATGTACAGTTATCATTGTGTGGATAAATGAATTATGTGTATTCTTGATTTTTGTCTACATGTTGGATGAGTGAATTAATGGTAAGTGTTATTAGCATTTTTTGGCTAAAGCTGTCTGGTTACTTTAAGACAATATTTTGTCATCAAAGTCGTATGACATGGTTGGTTTGTTTGTCTTTTTCATTAGTATAAAAACAATGTGTGCTATAGAAATGATCTGTGTGTTAACATACCTTCTATGTTCTTTTCTAACACCTAAAATCCAGTTAGAAATGTGTTTTTTTCATTTTCCTTGTAATCATAAATATCACTGTGTCAGTTTTAGTCTCTGGTTACTTCAAGACAATATTCTGTCATCAAAGTCGTATGACAATTTTTGGATTTTCTCTAGACATTTCTCTCTGAAACAGCCACCTAGATGAATTTTTGGGACTTTTTACCACATTTTCACTCCAAAACAGCGACCTGGGATGACGGGCTCAAGCCAGCGGAGGTTGAGGCCGCTGGGGCCATAAAAGCCTTGGGGCAGTCATGGGCTGGAGGTTAGGGAACCAGCCTCGTGCCCGGGAGGTTGCCAGTTCGATCCCCAGAGCCGGCAGCACATGACTGAGGTGTCCTAGAGCAAGGCACCTAACCCCCAACTACTCACTGGGCACTGCGAATTGGGCTGCCCACCGCTCCGATTGTGTACAGTGTATGTGCTGTTTCACTTCACGGGTGGGTTAAATGCAGAGGTGAAATTTCCCCATTGTGGGACTAATAAGTGAACAATGAAAACTGAAAAATAACCACAATAGTATATTATTATTATTATTATCACTGTTTATAATTCTAACCAAACAAATACAAATTAGTAAACTAATGACAGTTGGGGTCAATGAAGTGAGGGTATGGAGGGTGTGGGTAATTGGAGTGTGGATATGGAGGGTGAGGCTAAGTGGAATGAGGATATGGAGGGTGAGGGTAAGTGGTGTGGGGGTATGGATGGTGAGGGTAAGTGGAGTGAGGATATGGAGGGTGAGGGTATGTGCAGTGGGGGTATGGGGGTTAGGGAAAGTGGATTGAGGGTACAGGGGGTGAGGGTAAGTGGAGTGGGGGTATCGGGGGTGAGGGTATGGAGGGTGAGGGTAAGTGGAGTGAGGTTATGGAGGGTGAGGGTAAGTGGAGTGGGGGTATGGAGGGTGAGGGTAAGTGGAGTGGGGGTATGGAGGGTGAGGGTAAGTGGAGTGGGGGTATGGAGGTTGAGGGTAAGTGGAGTGAGGGTATGGAGGGTGAGGGTAAGTAGAGTAGGGGTATGGAGGTTGAGGGTAAGTGGAGTGAGGGTATGGAGGGTGAGGGTAAGTAGAGTAGGGGTATGGAGGTTGAGGGTAAGTGGAGAGAAGGTATGGAGGGTGAGGGTAACTGAAGTCGGGGCTTGGAGGGTGAAGGTAAGTGGAGTGAGGGTATGGAGGGTGAGGGTAAGTGGAGTGGGGGTATGGAGTGTGAGGGTAAGTGGAGTGGGGGTATGGAGGGTGAGGGTAAGTGGAGTGGGGGTATGGAGGTTGAGGGTAAGTGGAGTGAGGGTATGGAGGGTGAGGGTAAGTAGAGTAGGGGTATGGGGGGTCAGGACGGTGGAGGTATGTGGGGTCAGGAGGGTGGGGCTATGGGGGGTTTACCCACTGTCTCTCAGGCGTTGGCAGTGAGGGGGCCGAGTGCCCCTCTCCGAGGAATATTCCTAATTTCTCCAGTTCTGTACATTTCTCAAAATTTGGAATGACTTTGTTGAATTTGTTTGTGTAAATTTCCCTTGTTTGTTTATATTTTTCACAGTGAAGAAGAAAGTGCATCTCTGTCTCGACCTCACCTGTCAGATAGTGACCACACCGCCTCTCCTCTCTGGGCCGCCAGGACTGTTTATACCTGCCCCGCTCTGTGGCCAGACTGTGGTCACTGAGTCTGTACTTGGTCAGGATCTGTCTCTGCTCTGTGTCTCTGACAGTCAGGAGATACCCTTCCAGTTCATACTGGGTTTTCAGGGCATGATAGCAGTTTAATTTACTCTGAGTGTTGATTTCTCTCCTCTAATGTTCCAGATAGTCATTCTGACTGTTTCTAATGATGTGATTGATGTTTAGTCTGGGCTGTAAAGCAGGGCTGGAGCAGGGCTGCTGAGTGGTAGGAACTGTTAGTGAGTTAATAAGCCTCAGAACCAGCTGACTGAGGGAACTCTTCTCAGGGTTCAGCTGCAGTCAGGCTGGCTGTTAACCCTATAGCTGTTAGTGAGTTAATCACACTGTCAAAGACTTTACACCAGATTGAAATGTGAATGTCTATACTGTAGAATCTCCTCCTGATTGCGTACAGCGCTCTGTCAGCTTTTTCCTTTAATGCATTCACTGCCGCACTCAAACACCCGGATGCAGTAATGATGAGGCTGAGGTAAGTGTACTGCATCGTGTGCTCCAGGGCGGTGCTGCCCAGAGTGAACTGTGCCTGTGTTCCTGACACCTGGGCCTTTTCTGGAAGATCATAACTTTTGTCTTCAGGTTTACTGCCAGCACTGGGCCCTGGCAGGTCCAGGTGCTGCTGTAGCCCCTCTGCGCTTGGAGACAGCAGCAGCAGGTCGTCTGCGTAGAGCAGGAACTTCACCTCCTCATCCTTTAGAGCGAGTCCAGGAGCTGCAGACTGTTCCAGCTGTACTGCTAACTTATCAATGTAGATGTTGAACAGTGTTGGACTCAGGCTGCAGCCCTGCCTCACTTCTCTTTTCTGAGTGAAGAATTCTGTCCATTTGTCTCAGATTCTTATCGCACATTTTTTTCCCAAATCTTCTTCTTTCGGCTGCTCCCTTTAGGGGTCGCCACAGCGGATCATCTGCCTCCATCTTGCCCTATCCATTGCCTCCTCTACTTTCACACCAACCATCTCCATGTCCACCTTCACTACATCCATAAACCTTCTCTGAGGTCTACCTCTTCTCCTTCTACCCGGCAGCTCCATCTCCAACATTCCTTGCCCAATATATCCACTATTCCTCCTCAACACATGTCCAAACCATCTCAACCTGGCCTCTCTGGCTTTATCTCCAAACTGCTCCACCTTCACTGTCCCTCTGATCTGCTCATTTCTAATCTTGTCCATCCTTGTCACTCCCAACGAAAATCTCAGCATCTTCATCTCCGCCACCTCCAGCTCAGCCTCCTGTCTTTTAGACAACCACAGTCTCCAAACCATACATCATAGCAGGTTGCACTACTGTCTTGTAAACCTTCCCTTTCACTCTTGCTGCTATCCTTCTGTCACACATCAGCCCTGACATCCGTCTCCACCCACCCCATCCTGCCTGCACCCTCTTCTTCACCTCTTTTCTACACTGTCCATTGCTCTGGATGGTTGACCCAAGATATTTGAAGTCATCCACCTTTACGACCTCTACTCCTTGCATCTTCACCTTTCCACCTGCCTCCCTCTCATTCACACACATGTATTCCATCTTATCTCTACTGACCTTCATTCCTCTTCTCTCCAGTGCAAACCTCCACCTCTCCAGATTCTCTTCCACCTGCTCTCTACTCTCACCATTGATTACAATGTCATCTGCAAACATCATGGTCCATGGAGCTTCCTGCCTGACCTCATCTGTCAACCTGTCCATCACCATTGCAAACAAGAAGGGGCTCAAAACTGATCCCTGATGTAACCCTACCTTCACTTTGAAACCATTTGTCACTCCAACTGCACACCTCACCACTGTCTCACTATCCTCATACATGTCCTGCACCACCCTAACATACTTTTCCAGCTACACCTGACTTCCTCATACAGTACCACAGTTCCTCTCTTGGCACCCTATCATCTGCCTTCTCTAGATCCACAAAGACACAATGTAGCTCCTTCTGACCTTCTCTGTACTTCTCTACCAACACTTTCAACGCAAAAATTGCATCTGTGGTACTCTTTCTGGGCATGAAACCAAACTGCTGCTCACTGATCTGGACCTCTCGCCTTAGCCTTGCTTCAACAACTCTTTCCCATACCTTAATGGTGTGGCTAATCAACTTTATACCTCTGTAGTTACTGCAGCTCTGCACATCACCCTTGTTCTTAAAAATGGGGACCAATACAATGCTTCTCCACTCATCAGGCATCCTCTCACTTTCCAGGATTTTGTTAAACACCCTGGTTAAAAGGTCCACTGCCTTCTCTCCTAAACATCTCCATACCTCCACAGGTATGTCATCTGGACCAACTGTCTTTCCATTCTTCATCCTTCTTAAAGCTGCCCTCACTTCCACCTTACTAATTCTCTGCGCTTCCTGATCCACTATCTCTCCCCCCGTTGTCCTCCTCTCTCTCTCGTTTTCCTCATTCATTAGTTCTTCAAAGTACTCCTTCCATCTACTCATCACTCTCTGTTCACTCACTAGTACATTTCCCTCTCTATCCTTTATCAGCCTAACCTGCTGTGCATCCTTTCCAGCTCTATCTCTCTGTTTAGCCAAACGATACAAGTCCTTTACTCCTTCTTTACTGTCCAGTCTTTCATACAGCTCATCTTAGGCCTGAGCCTTTGCCTTTGCCACCATTCTTATTGCTATGCGGCTAGCCTCACAGCACTCCTGCCTACTTCCTTCATCTCTCTGGTTATCCCACTTTTTCTTAGCTGCCTTCTTCTTCTGAATACTCTCCTGGACTTCCTCATTCCACCACCAACTTTCCTTGTCTTCTTTCCTCTGACCAGATGAAACACCCAACACATTCTTGCCAGTTTCTCTCACCACCTTAGCTGTAGTTTCCCAGTCCTCAGGTAGCTCCTCACTGCCCCCAAGGGCCTGTTGCAATTTTTCCCTGAACTGCCTGCAACCATCCTCCTCCTTCAGCTTCCACCATCTAATCTTTGCCTCTGTCTTCACTCTCTTCCTCTTCTTTGTTTCTAATCTCATTCTACAGACAACCACCCTATGCTGCCTTGCTACACTTTCCCCCATTACTTACCACTTTACAATCTCCAATCTCCTTTAGGTGGCATCTCCTGCTAAGGATATAATCCACCTGTGTGCACCTCCCTCCACTCTTGTATGTCACCCTGTGATCTTCCCTCTACTGAAAATATGTGTTCAACACAGCCATTACCATTCTCTTTGCAAAATCTACAACTATCTGACCTTCCGCATTTCTGTCTTTCACACCATACATACCCAGCACCTCATCCCCTCTGTTCCCTTCACCAACCTGACATTGAAGTCTGCACCAATCACCAATCTCTCCTCTCTAGGGACACCATCTACCACTTCATCCATCTTACTCCAAAATTCCTCTTTCTCCTCTAACTGACAACCAACCTGTGGTGCATATGAACTGACCACATTCAAAATCACACCATCAACCTCCAACTTTAGGCTCATGATCCTGTCTGACACTCTCTTTACATCCAGAAC
>NW_023618305.1:95000-140000 GCF_015220715.1 Pygocentrus nattereri
TCAGTTGTGTGGACGAAAATGCCTTGTTGATGTGAGAGGTCAGAGGAGAATGGGCAGACTGGTTCCAGATGATAGAAAGACAACAGGAACTCAAATAACCAACCAGAATCTCTGAGGAACGTTTCCACCACCTTGTTGAAAGTGTGCCACGAAGAATTAAGGCAGTTCTGAAGGTAAAAGGGGGTCCAGCCTTTTACTAGCAAGGTGTACCTAATGAAGTGGCCGCTGAGTGTATATTATCACAGATACTCCTAGGAGTCTTGATATCATAGTGTTGTACATTTTTAGACTCTATATTAATGAGATCTTTGGGCCATTTAAACTCCCAGACCTAGTTTTAACAGTGTGTGTTATTATTCATTATCTGGGCCTCACTATTTATTTTCAGACTTTAAACCTGTTTCAGGAAGACACAGAAGTATGTAAGTGACACTATGTAATGATTATATTTGTGTGTTGTTCAGTTCACTTTATAATGAACCTTTGAGTGTTTATCTGGCTGAACTTGTGTTACAGCATCTGAGGAAGACATACCACCTCCAAAAGGCCACTGTCTTCATGCTGAGTTGACACAGTAAGGTTTTACACTGGCTATGTTTACATGCAAAGATTTTTGCCAATCCGACTGAATGCATTCCGATTACAGATTCAGACTGAGGTGTTTATATGCACGCTGTACTCTATAATCTAATTAAAATCTCCGTTTACATGCACAGTACACGTAATCCGATCCAAAATTACGCGCATGCGTGGACTACGACAACAAGCATCTCGTGAGTCCACTCAGAGTGAGTCTAGCAGGAGTATGTTGCCTGAGTTTACAGCTAGCGTCCTTGTGTTTTTAGTTGCTTTAAAAATATGGCAGACTCAGGAAAACGTAGTTCACGTGTACTTTTTAAAGAAGGTGCAAGAGGAAGACGTGATGTCCTGCAACATTCTGAGACACATGAACTGGATGCCAATCCTACCAAACCCTCTGGATGAAGGTGCGCAGTAAAGACTGGTGGGACCCTTTAATTAAATGTAATTGAATTGTACGAGAGTCGTACTGAAGGAATTCACATATTTTGAGTGGAAACTAAATTTTCGAATGACACGGCAGTCATTTATGATTTTATGCAACTGAATGTCAGATTATATGGCCCCCGCAGAACATACAGTAAGAGCCCCTATACCAGCAATAATGCATGTTGCTGTTGCCTTGTACAAGCTAGGCTCTTGCGCTGAGTATCGCGTTATCTCCAACCAGTTCGGCATCCACAAAAGCACCGTCAAGAAATTTGTGTATCTGTTCTGCAAAGGAATGATACAGTCGCCAATTAAACAACTTATGGTAACACTTTACTGTAGGGCACGGTAATGAAGGCTACATGACACCTACATAAGCACTTCATGACAACCGACACAAACATACATAAACACTTATTCCATAAGTCGTCAGTTGTCATAAAGACTGCTTTTGTCAACTTTGATGTCATGTTGACATAACAACTATGTCAAGAGACATAGATTTTTGGTGACATTAGGTTGTGTCATGACATTTTCTGAGGTGAAATGATATAGCATGTTATGACAGCTGACTTAGTGGCTTTGTGTTTGGTATGTCAGGGTGACACAGTGCTGATGATGTGATACAGCTTTACAAAATGAGGCAGTTGGTTAAACTGAACAAAAGTGTTAATTTCAAGGCCTACACAAGCACAGTAGTGAGTTTGGGCACTGATTTTGGGCGAATAAGCCTGGTGTTCATCAAAGAAAACAGACTACACAGAAAGGGAAGTAAGTCTATGAAATTCTTTCTACAATTTTATTTCATCATGTGCAAATTCTTTAACCCTTTACTCATTCTTCATTAAAGAGTAAACAATGGTGCAGGATGCAAGTTTCTTGAAATGTCCTTCCATAAAATACAAGCTTGCCTCTCGGTTACTGCTTCAGTGTCTTGGCCCCTCAGTGGTAGAACACACTTCTCCCTAAACTCTGCACTGCACCATCTCTCAGCTCCTTCTGTCATCGACTGAAGAACCGCACACTCTTAACTCAATCTGTAGACTTGTGTTATAAATATGTATTTTACTATATTTAACTATAAGGTATGACGTCTTTTAGGATATAGATTCCTGCTGTCTCAATCCAGAATATTCTGTTTTGATTTTGCTTCCACTGTTCGCACATATTGTGCAGGTTAAGAGAATCTGCTAAATGACAAAATAATGTGGGTTATGAAAAATCATTTTCATGAATCCTTAATCAAATACTATGACACTGTATTGACATTCTTATGTATGTTTTCTCTGGCCCCTAAGTGAGTTTTACAGTTTATAATATTTTTATGAATCCTTATTCAAGTGCCATGACGCCCTTATGTATGTTTTCTCTGGCCCTTAAGTAAAGTGAGGTCCATTTTACAGTTTATAATGTTTTTATGAATCCTTATTCAAGTGCCATGACGCTCTTATGTATGTTTTCTCTGGCCCTTAAGTAAAGTGAGTTCCATTTTACAGTTTATAATGTTTTTATAAATCCTTATTCAAATACCATGATTTCTAATATCTTCAAGTATGTTTTCTTCCGCAACTAAGTGAGTACCATTTAATATTTAATGTAAAGACAATCATATGTACAAAAGGTACTTGAGCTTTAATATAAGACATTATTTGGAACCTATGGCTAAAACACTTTTTACATAGAATGCTACATATGAGATATGCTACATATATATATTTTCCAAACTAGTATCAATTTACAAATTTCTTTCCCCAGATACATCTGACACTTAGAATAGTAACTTGACTGAAATTACATTTCAATAACATTCAATTAATTAGTAATTCGCTATGTACTCATTTCATGCTGAAAAAATGTAAATTAACATCATTCCATCTTTAAATCTGCAATAACAATCACTTTGAGTGAAGCCGTAGTCCATTTTACAATTGTTACCTGTCGCAAAACTGATTTTACTGAGAAAACAAACAGGAGTGTTAGTATCCAAATAGTGATACAAATGAACAAATCATCCTAACCTTCATCCATCATTGGAATTTTTTCAAATCATGGATCAGTCTACCCAATAGACCTTCAGGGTGTTTATTTCCAAGCCAGTACCGCCATTCAATCAACCTAAGGTGGTACTTAAGCAGTCTAGATGTGCGATTACCCCTATGACGCCATATGTCCACCTTGTATGTCTGCCAAGCACGTTCAATATGCTGAGTGTGGCTGCCTGTCCTGGCATCAACAAAATTGTTTTTGTGGCATACAGAGAAATGTTGATATCCATACTGACTGAGCTGACCCCTATACGCACGCCATTCATCACTCATTATGTAACTTCCACGTTTGACATGGCGTCTGATCACACGAAGAAGAACACGGCGTGAGCGTGTCTTCACAAGTTTGAGGATTGGTCTTCTAGTAGTTATCCCGACCTCCAGCATACCGAAGACCCACTGCCGTTTGCGACGCCAGCTGTTGCCAAATCGTCCTCGATTGTACTAGAGGAGGAAAAAGTTTGTTTAGAGGTAGTGCACTGTAAAAAAAATCTATTTACAGTAAATTATTAATAGCTTAGTTGTAAGCAAAGAAATGTAAATATACAGCAATGGACTGTAAGACATTTAACTGTTATCTTACAATATTTCTATAGCATTGAAACCGCAGTAACTATTTTAAACAGACAGTACTTTCCTACAGGGTCAGACAGATAATAAGGAATTCACTTTGGGCCATTGGGCCCTCAATGTATCTGGTATTTAAAATTAAGTTTTTGGTGGGCCATGTTTATAGAAATACTTTAATTGTATATTTATTACATTTACAATTTCAAAGTAATGCACCACTACCAAATTAATTGTCAGGTGCTGCTTTGAAATGAAAATATTTAGTAAATTTACATCAACAACACACATTCACTTGTGTCCATTATGTGAGCAGAGAGCCATTAGGTGAAGCAGTATATTCTAAAAGGATGTTGAGTTACTTATGTTATTTAATATTCAGTTTCACTGAATCAGTTAAAGCACATATAGCTTGCAGGGCTTGTGTGTGCTTAACAAAAACATTATTCAAAAATTACTGGTAATTAATTATTAGCTACTGCTCAGGGATAAAACATTTTTAATTAATGGTAAATATTTGTGAATTTGTAAAAATACTGCTGATCTGGTGTTTTTAAAAAGAAAATGAAAAAAAAAAAAAGAAAAAAATCCAAGGTCAAAGCCAATAGTTCACAGGCTCTGCATTTTTTCTGACCAGGCAATATCAATGGCTGTGTTCATGCATACCTGTAGCAATACCAGACATGTTTTTACAGCTAAAAAGAACAGCAAGAGTACACAAAATAAAACTGACATTTGCAACTGACATAAGCTCACTGGTGAGGTATAGGTCAGCTTGATACCCAGACAGCCTCAATATTAAATACAAGTCATGTAGACATAGATTACGCAATTGTACTGATAACTATAATAATGTTTGCCAACTTACTGATTCACTGACTCCACCTCCTATATGTCTATAAGCCACTTCATTAGGTCCACCTATCTAGTATTTTCACTGTCCACTTTATCAGATCAACTGACCATATAGTTTCACTCTGTAGTTCTACACTTACAGACTGTAGTCCATCTGTTTCTCTGCATACTTTGTTACCCTGTTCTTCAGTAGTCAGGAGCCCCACAGAGCAAGTATTATTTGGGTGGTGGATCATTCACAGCACTACAGTAACACTGATGTGGCAGTTGTATTTTAGTGTGTGTTGTGCTGTGCTGGTACGAGTGGATCATACAGTTTGTGAGTGTCCACTCACTGTCTACTTCATTAGACACATCTAACCTATTGGACCACTTTGGAGATGGAAAGCTTTTGATCATAATTTATCTGAAGCCACATAGATTGTGTTGGTCATCCTCAGTCTTTCATTGGTGCTCAGTTTCAGGACACAGGACATTGTTAACTGGTAATTAAAAACTCCAGCAGCACTGCTGTGTCTGATCAAATATGCGCAGCATACATGCACAAACACTCCACCACCACGTTAATGTAAGTGCAGTGCTGAGAATGATCCACCACCCAAATAGTATCTGCTCTGTAGGGGTCCTGACCACTGATGCAAGGGGGTAAAGGGGCAGAGAAACAGATGGACTACAGTCAGTAACTGTAGAACTACAAAGCGCACATAGATCTTCAGTGAAGCTGATAAAATGGACTGATACAAGGACCGATACAAGGTAGGTATACCTAATGATTAAGTGGCTAGTCAGAGTATACTGCATTTTTATTTATGCCCAAAGTCTTTAAAATTTTTCACTAAATTTACCATATTTTGTGTTATTGTTGAAGAATTTGAAATAGTGTAAATATTTTTGGGGATTCTGGGAGTTTATTTCATAGGATCTTACACAAATGTAAACTATCATTCGCTGAAAAAATTTGCTGCATTCTTGCCAAAATACATATGATGCATCCACATATAAGATGTTCGTAACCCAGTTTGAGCTGCATTTGGAGTTTCTGATCCTTTTGGCACTTGTTAAATGTTCCAGTTGCTGAAAAACAATTCATCCTCTGGTGTGTCACCATGCCAACAGCAGAGATGACTGTGATTGGTTAGAGATTGACTTTCGATGGAAAACGTTTAAAAAGAGCACATTTTCACTGTCTGAAATTGCATTTGGTGTATAAAGGCCCTTAGGTAAGGTTATTGTTTATAGCATAGGGTTACCATCCTGCTAGAGAATGATAATGTTTAACATCATGTACTAACACGCATGAACATATTTCATAAAATAAAAATGATTACAGAAAAACTGCAATGTTTTTCATAACCCAAGCTTAAGCACATTTTTCAATTTTAAAATTTTTTGAAAAATAAGTCAGTATTGGATTTGGATTGGTGTATTTATTTTACATTACCATCATAAGTTCTGCAGGAACCTTACGAACACTGATTTTAATTGTGAATCCTTTTTCTTCCAGATCACAAAACACTAATCAAACAGCATTTGATGTGAAAAAACTCTATTACCTTAATAACACATCTAGTAAAATAATACATTACCTTCCTTTTGTGAGAGAATTTACTTTCATCTAGAACAACGAAGTGATGTCGACCTCCAACCTTCATGCCTTTGCTTTTAAGACGGGAAACAGCTTTCATGCACACCTGCTAATCATAGAGAAGTACATTACAAAACCACATATTGTATAAATATTGTAGCTGGAATATACTTCCATTTCCCATTTCTAAGCCCTTGCAAAATGTAAAAAATACAATTTAAAAATTATGCTTTGTATTTGCTTGATTTAGGTGAGTCCATTGGTTGCAAATGACTAAAATATGTTGCATTAACACAAAACAAATAAACCTAAAAAAAAAAAAAAAAATTGTGCTTGTGTAATGTATTTTATTTATTATCCACTTGACATGTTTAAGTAGTACCTGTTTCTTTTCACTGTATAGGCTAAATACTGTATCTGTCCCTGCCTCCCAGCTTTAATTCAGGGAGTGATGGACCACATATAACTCAACTTCTGGCTGGGTCACAACCCGATTCACCTAAATCACCAATGAGTTGTTTGTAAAACGCACAAACAATACCTGTCAAATTTGATTTACCTATTTATTTGATAGGGAACTATATATAATGAAGCAGTCATAAACAGACCTTTCTTACTGTATGTGCCATTTTGGTCAGCGTTCTTGAACTGCCAGCAATCCCGTCTTCAAGCATGTCAAGTTGTCTTAGCTGCAGACCTTGAGAAAATCTACATTAGATGTAAGAGGGTAAAACATTAGTTCAAATAACCCACAAGTTTATACACATAACTTATAAATGTCTACATTTGAGTTGGGGATGATTCTTTTGTTCTTTCAATGTTCCACCCCATTGAAAGTAATGCCCACCACCATAACACAGTCGACCACAGTGGGATGAAACAATAAAATAAATACAATTACTAATCAGTCTGCAATTTTTCATTCATTTCAGATTAATTTTTTAATAGGCACAGTGGTTTTGTACAGATTTTAGTGAAGGGAGAGGCCGAGTTGTTTCAGGATAGTACTTGTGGGCGCTGTTCTGGAAAAACTGCATTAAATAAATGCCCCATTAAATAATTACAGTGGCAAGTTAATATTATTCAAACTTTAGCTAAAGGGGCTGGACAATGGACTGTTATAATAAAACTTTATCTCAGTAATTCTGAACTTATGTGACTGGATGATCATTAGCCAAAGTCAAACTTGGAAAATATTAATTAAACTATAATATTATATAAACTAAATATTAAATAAATAATATTAAATAAACTTAAACTATAATAACTCAATTTCTATCTGCTCAGGATCTTGTATATATGTAACTGTAATCATAAAAATGTAAACAAACGCAAGCCAGCAAGCATTTTTTGTATTTTTGTTTCTTTTTAAACTTTAATTTTCAGGCAGAGGTCGAACCTTGAATTGATATCAAGATATCGAAATATGGAGGTAAAGTTCAATCAGGGGTG
This sequence comes from Pygocentrus nattereri, assembly GCF_015220715.1. Lineage (NCBI taxonomy): Eukaryota > Metazoa > Chordata > Actinopteri > Characiformes > Serrasalmidae > Pygocentrus > Pygocentrus nattereri. The sequence continues at coordinate 102,513 of NW_023618305.1, forward strand.
ACTATGGTAATCAGAAAGGTCGCTAAAGTTCATTCTGTTTGTGACTAAAGCAAATGCCACTGGCTTTTGGTAAATAAAGTAACCTAATGTTAATGTTACTTTGGACAGGCGGCAATGACAGTCAACAGTTATTGCTTTCTCCTTTCCTACTACACTGTAAAAACAAGTATATGGGCCAATGACATCCTCTAAAAGCCAGCCCGTGCATAAATAACAAGTCATGAGTAACGCTAATGATAATTTCATCGAGCTCTAGAGAAGCGCTGAGAAATAAGTGTAACTAGCTACCTGTAAATGAACATCAGCCATCTTGCCAGGGATTTGCGAGATTTGTACATCACAGATCCATATCGTACTGATGTTTTCTTTGCTTTGTGGTTTGTTCCGCAAACCCTTAAGGCAAACATTAAACGGTCAATCAGTTTATTATTTTCACTGTGTTGTGAGCCAAAATGAGTCTAGGCAATGTTATGGTTTATGAAATCTAACAAAGTGCAGTCAGGCCACTTACCAGGTAAGACCATCACTGCGCGCGCTTTCTTTCAGTTGCATACGACGTGTGCAAATGCAGCACCGCATTGATCGTTTCAGTATTCCCCGGCGCTGCATCCACCTCACAGTTCTTCTCCTGTTGTTAAGTGTGTCCCGTTGATGTACAAGTTTAAGAATATCTTCACTTAAACGAGCCATACTAGGCAGAAGGACGCGCTCTAGATGTCTAAGCATAACGGAATGCTGGGAAATGAAGTTCGTACCACGTGTGTCGCGGTAGTTTTGTATTCTGCGGTAATGTTAGTTGCATGCGATTATTTCCCGTTTCATGTTTTTACCGCTTAGTCTGCAGCAAAGGAAAATCATGGTAAGTAATAATTTAGGGTCGCATATAATGGTTTCTTACTATAGATACAGCGTAGTCGTATTCTTAGGGTAGGTCCCAATGTGCAGTGTCTTGTGAATTTGAGTTCCTAGATAGCCTTGCTTAACACAGTGGTAGCCAGCTCGCTAGGTGTGGCTACCAAAATGTTAGCTAGCAAGTGGTAACATGAGCCTGAGTGTGTTTGGGCTGTGGGGTCGCCAAAACAAAAACAAAATGTTTTTGTGATCTTATTTTCTTTCATGTGTGATTATGAGAAACAGAATCGTATAACTACACGCGCTAAGTCAAAAGAACACGTTGAAAAGGAGCCAAAGGGGGAACCAGGAACATCTCTTCCTCCACAAAACGGTGTGTAACAGTTACTCAACGTATTTGGCCAGCTGGCTGGTTTAAGGCTAAATAAAGTAAAGTAACTTTATTTCTCAAAAACAGATGTGAAAATAATCACGGGCGAGAGTTCATGTTCCAGACCACAGCATGGCAAAAAGAAACTGCTGCCACGGCCCCAGTCATTATCCATCAAGAAAGGTCAGTAGCTAGATAAATTAGACCGTAAACTAACTAACTAACATGTATGTGGTTATATGTGGTTATGTGGGCTACTTAAATGGGGCTGCACAATTTTTCATTAAATTTTACTTATGATTTTTGACTTAAAACTGAAATCATGATTCTCATTTATAATTCTTTGAATAGCAATTTTGTACAGAACAATATGAATTTATGAAGGTCTTTCATTCTGTATCTTAGTGTGTGTACAGCAATTTGGAGATGAAGTGCATGTAATATGCAATATAGTGAAGTACAAAAGCTTTCTAAATAAAATTAGAATTATAAAGTATAAATAGAATCGCATTAAAAATCCTCATGTAAAACAGGCAAACTACCATCACCTTACAGCTGAGTTTGGTAATACACATGAAAGGTGTCTGCATAGCAAAACATCTTCTATACTTCATATTTCGTATTTGTTAATGTTAAAAATGTTATGTAAATGTTAAAATCAACACATCTACAGTTATAGTTGTTTCACAGAGTGGTAATATGAACTATTATGCCATTTTATGAAGATGTTTCGCTGACAGCTTTTTGTACTTAATATATAAATAGTTTACATTTTCAGTGTAAGGGATTAAAACTATGGTTACTCATAGTTCATTTTAGATTAAATAAATGTTACAAAGTAGGTAGGTTGCTTACTTTTAAGCTAAAATGAAACTTTTATTATTTAATTATTTGCAACACATGCAGTGTAAAGTAAGCAACAGGGATCTTTACAAGTTTGAATTTATTAAACTGAAAATAAGATATAAACCACAGATTATTGTTCTGTGAAAGGGGGCCTTTTATGCTCATTTTCCGTGTTCATGATTTTATTTTTGAGGTCTACTAGAATAGATTTACATGCGTCACTATTACTAAATCATTTTACCATGTTGTATTAGCATGCTAAGCTTGCCGGTAGGCAGGCAGTAAGAATTGTGTTATGGGATGGCATCACTTTGTAACAGAGAAAAGGCTGGAGTACCAACAAGGTATTTTGAGCAGCCGAGAAAATTGGTTTCTGTGGGAGAGATTTTCTCCCTCTGAACTTCGATTTGACAGAATTCATGACTTTGGAGACCATTTACATGCACAAAAAGCATAATAGGTCTTTTTTTTTAAAAAAGCATAATATGTCTCTTACTATTATACGCTTGTTATCTGTACTTATTTATTGCATATACATTTATCATTTAAGACATCCATATTACAGTCAGGTAAAAGGACAAAGCCAGGTCAAAACCAAAATCAGGGTAAAAATTCTCTGTAAGAGGGAGCTGTTAGCACCCAAGAAGTAGATTTAATGTGTGTTTGTTGAAAGGAAGGGAACTGATCTCATTAATACAGGTTTCTTTCAGCCACAAATTGCCTGTATGTGAATGAAAAAACTCCAAACTACAGTAAACATATCCTACATTTCATTTAACTAGGTCTAGGTTGTCAAGCTTGGTAGATTTCTGACAGCTTTTACAATTCCACTCAAAGTTAGGCTGAAAACTAAGACTTAAACATTTATTGTTGAATATTAACAGTATTCTGAGTGTTCTAATAGTAGCTGTTTATAATTTTCTTTCTATCTATCTTTATGTATATTGTTTGTACATTTCACATGCAAGCATAGATAATATTTGAAAGCATAAATTCTATCCTTTTATCTTGTTTTTCTTTTTCATTTAATTTCTCTCTTAATCCTTGTCTCTTCTTTTTATTTTTCTATAAAACAGATGAGAGGACATTGGCTTTGGACTCCAGCCCAGACAAGGCATCCACCTCACTTCCTAAAAAGAGAAAGCTGCAGATGGCAAGCCCCCTGAAAAAAGGTTATTATACAAAATAATTTTTTCATAGTGGGTTACATTGTATTTACACTCTGTTTATGAAGCCCTATCAACAGTGACTTTTTGTTTCTAGCAGTACCTGAGCTCAGGACTAGCTTTCTCTCTATTTGAGCTGAATTTGTTTTCCTAGAGGAGGTCTGGTATTGCAATTTGTAAGGAATTAGAATGACCAGCTATGTAAATTCCACCAATTTATCCCAGATTGCCTATATCAAAACCTCACAGCCGGATATTCACATTGGCGTTAAGAGTAAGATTACACACATACAAGAAAACAAGTTCCAGGTGAAAGAAAGCATTAGGCTAGTAATGTGAGATAATTCAGCGTAACAGATTTCACACAACAAGACAGAAATCATATTGCCTTCTGAGAGGTACTTTCAAGATACCTTATGTTCATTCTCTTTCTAATTGTGCCTTGACTAGTGTTGAATTTGAGTATTTTTTTTTTTGCATTGCAAATGCATTTTTAAAATGCCATCCGCTAACTTTTTGTACCACATAGCCCTAAATATGATATGCTTGTTTCCATTTAGTTAAATACTATACATTTTAAATAGGGCCCAGAGTCTTTTATTAGGTCTGAAGACAGACTGGAAAGTCAGTGTCTGCAATATATTATCTTAGCTTATGGATAAACTTGATCCATTAGGTCTATTCTTTTGTCTCAGATGTCTTGTAATTTTTTGAAACGGTTACCTTTTTCATGGTAGGGATGTGTCCCACAGCTGCTTTGGAGCTTCAAAAGTTGAGGGGCAAAGTTGAACTGATGGAACAAAAGATCAAAATGCTGGAACAAGTGAATTCGGATCTGAAGGATGACAAAGAATTTTTGCTCAGCCAGATAAAATCATCGGCTCCTCAGCTGAGTATGTATTAAAAAACAGCAACAATGTATTGTAACACATGGGGTAAATTAATACATATAACATAATACATACATGACAACAGACTTAAACCTAATCCATATTCTTTAAAACAGCATTTTTCTTGTTTTCTTCCTCCCTTATTTATTTCATTATTGTATACCCAGAGAGGCAAACCATTCAGACTTCATCAGATGACGAATCGAGCACATCATCATACACGTCCAGTTCTTCAGAGGAGGTGCCAAAAAAGAAAAAGAAGAAAAAGTCTTCTCGTGGATGTGATAACGAGAGTCTTCAACTTGGCAACAGCAGGACCCGTAGTAAGTGAATAAGCACACTCTTCTGATCACTCCCTTCCTGGTTCCTTTTCTCACTCCACCTTATTACTGATTTTTCCTGTTTACTTTGACTTATTACTACAGTGGTCATTTTAATGATTGTCTTATGCTGCAACGTAATGTAAGAGCAATATTGTAGAAAACTGTGGAAAAAAAAATCACAGTTCTGAAAAAAATATGCGTTCAAAAAAGTTTATTTAATTTAATTTAATAAATTAATTAGATCAATACAAAGTTCTTTGTCATTTAATACAAAGTCTTCATAATTGAGAATAATGTACAGCACCATTAGAAGACATTTTTAAAAACCTTGCCAGAAAATTTGTAGTGGCTTTTACAATGTGCTTCTGTACTGAGTGTTTTTGTATTCTGATTGGAAACTGTTGAACACTAACAAGTAACCTGTTGCAAAAAGTAGCACGTCTAAACTTAGCAAAGTACCTGCTCACAGGTAAAAAAAAAACAAAACAAAAAAAAACACTTTTTGGTTGTTTTCTGTCAAAGCAAACACTTCTTGGCTGTAGTCAGAGGCAGGACAGAGGTTTCCTGTTGCTCTACATTAATTAATTAATTAGCTGGAGCAAAAAGGAAATTAAGACCAGACTGGGTCTCCTGCACCAGTCTTTACTGAGCCTGTTGAACACCAAGAGCATGCTCTGATTTACTGGACTGGACAGGTTTACTTGGATTAGCACTATATGCTACCCACAACAACAATAATTGTTTATTGGTTATGTTTTCTCATTACTTTGCTGTGTTACATAATAAACTTTTTTATTAAAAAGTTTATTTAAAGAGCAAAGAGCCATATGGGACAGTGTGGACACCCCTGGTCAAAGGAATAAAAAAAATATTTGCTATCATTGTTATTTGCTGACACTGACAGATTGGAAATTTTTTTAAAAATTGTGCCGTGTGCAGACTTTATATATGTTATGTTACAAAAGTTAAAATATATATAAATGTAATTTTTTCAAATGTGTTAAATTTAGCAAATTGATAGAAATTGCCACATATATGCCATATTTAAGTTGTTTGTTAGAGTGGATGTGTTCATTTATTTACACTTACATAACCAACAAGTCTGATTTGAGGAGGGCTATTCAAACTTTTGTAAAATACTGTAAATAAAGAGCATAATAAATAAATATTTTCCAGCAATCATACATAAGCAACTTAACAGTAAGTGATGGTAATAATAATAGCAATTATTGTTCAGTTATTGTTCATGTCTTGAGCTTTTCTTACTTTTGTATGATGGATTTTTCAAAACAATTTTCAATAGTTGCAGGCCTAGACGTTGCCATAGCTGCAAAATGTGTTGATCATTAAGATTCGCTTTGTGTCTTGGACATAGGAAATTTTAACTTTAGTGATATTACCAACCACTGAAGTAATTAGACATTTTCATGCTGGTCAGGTTACATAGAAATACAGTATTTATGTTGTTGGCATTTTAACTGTACAGCACAATTTATTTAAGTAATTAAAAAAAAAAAAAATCATGTTTGATTTTGCCAGCATTCTTAGTCAGGTTTTCCAAAGATACAAGACTGTAGTTTTATATATTCATGCATATGATTATTGAACAGTATTTGAGGATTATGACTTTTCATGCCTTTTTTTTTTTGCAGTGAAGACGATTGAAGGGGTCATAAAACGCTATAAGCTGGCACTGAAGTCGTACAGAAGATGTGGCTCAATGAAGAGGGCGTTTGAAAAGCAAAACGTCGACAGAAACACGATTGCGCGAACTGCTCCAATTGCAGAGCTTTACATAGCATTTCCAGATGCCTTTGCTGCTTTGCCAGAATGGAATGACACAGTTGAGAAGATGTCAGCATATGCTGAACGTTGTAGGCAAGCAATTACTAGTGACATGGCTCAGCAAATTCTAGAAATGAAAAAGAAACACCTCCTTCTACCAATTGTGTATAAGCTCACATAAAAGTTAAGTTGATAAAATATTGGTGATACAAAGGCATCTGAATATGTAAACTTCATTTAGGTTTGTGGTCATTTTCTTTTGTTACTTAACATTGTTTGTAGGAAATGTTAAGTAATTAAAGCCTGTGTTTAAATAGGATGTCTTAGAATTTTGGGTAACACTTTATTTGAAGGCTACCTACATAAGGGCTTTATGATGCATTCACACTGAATAATGTGTTTATGAAGCACTACTTGAACATTTATTAAGTGCTTATGTCGGTTCTCGCTGAAGATGTTTTATGAAATAAATGACATTGTCCTGACATAATATGAATAAACCTTGAACATATTTACAGCACTAAACATATTTAAAATGCTATACATAAGTATTTATGTCAGCATTCTTAAGACGACTGTATTAATATCAGGTGAAATATGCCTGGAAACCACCCCCTCTTCCCTCCATGGCATGGATAAGATGATTGATGCAATTATGTATAGTGTTTTAAATGTTTAGTGCTGTAAATATGTTCAAGGTTTATTCATATTATGTCAGGACAATGTCATTTATTTCATAAAACATCTTATGTCAGGTTGCGAGAACCGACATAAGCACTTAATAAATGTTCAAGTAGAGCTTCATAAACGCATTATTCAGTGTGAATGCGTCATAAAGCCCTTATGTAGGTAGCCTTCAAATAAAGTGTTACCGAATTTTGGAGGATCTTGGTATTGTTAACATGATTGTTACAATGCAAGTTTCATTTATATTCACTACAGTCAGTTTGTAGTATGAGATAGTAAATATGTCCATGCATTTAACTTTTGAGTGATAAGGTAATGGAACAACCTGCCTATTAATCACAAATATTGGAAAAAAAAAACAACTTTGTATATTGAAGGCATTTTCTTTTTCTCAGTAAAGGTGTTTAATGTAAATTTGTTTCCACATTTTGATTTACTGCTGCCATTTGATATTAACAGTAACAATTTTCATACTAATTTACATATATTTGTTTATTAGGTAGCATGTCAAAGAGCACATTAGAAATTGTTAAATGAAACTCACATAAAACAAGTTGAGACTAAAGTTTATTTAAGAAATTATATGTAAAGATGTGGAACTCACTTTAATTAAGGGCCAGAGAAAACATACATAAGAGCTTCATGGCACTTGAATAAGGATTCATAAAAATATTATAAACTGTAAAACTCACTTAGGGGCCAGAGAAAACATACATAAGAGCGTCATGGCACTTGAATAAGGATTCATAAAAACATTATAAACTGTAAAATGGAACTCACTTTACTTAAGGGCCAGAGAAAACATACATAAGAGCTTCATGGCACTTGAATAAGGATTCATAAAAACATTATAAACTGTAAAATGGAACTCACTTTACTTAAGGGCCAGAGAAAACATACATAAGAGCGTCATGGCACTTGAATAAGGATTCATAAAAACATTATAAACTGTAAAATGGAACTCACTTTACTTAAGGGCCAGAGAAAACATACATAAGAGCGTCATGGCACTTGAATAAGGATTCATAAAAACATTATAAACTGTAAAATGGAACTCACTTTACTTAAGGGCCAGAGAAAACATACATAAGAGCGTCATGACACTTGAATAAAGATTCATAAAAACATTATAAACTGTAAAATGGAACTCACTTTACTTAAGGGCCAGAGAAAACATACATAAGAGCGTCATGGCACTTGAATAAGGATTCATAAAAATATTATAAACTGTAAAACTCACTTAGGGGCCAGAGAAAACATACATAAGAATGTCAATACAGTGTCATAGTATTTGATTAAGGATTCATGAAAATGATTTTTCATAACCCACATTATTTTGTCATTTAGCAGATTCTCTTAACCTGCACAAAATGTGCGAACAGTGGAAGCAAAATCAAAACAGAATATTCTAGATTGAGACAGCAGGAATCTATATCCTAAAAGACGTCATACCTTATAGTTAAATATAGTAAAATACATATTTATAACACAAGTCTACAGATTGAGTTAAGAGTGTGCGGTTCTTCAGTTGATGACAGAAGGAGCTGAGAGATGATGCAGTGCAGAGTTTAGGGAGAAGTGTGTTCTACCACTGAGGGGCCAAGACACTGAAGCAGTAACCGAGAGGCAAGCTTGTATTTTATGGAAGGACATTTCAAGAGAGAAGTGGAAGACCTAAGCCAGTGTGCTTGGAAGGTAAGAACTAAAGAGTTGTGTCTTCTTCCCTCAACAGGATCTCAACAGAGGAGTCACTGAAAAGTACTGAAACTTGCATCCTGCACCATTGTTTACTCTTTAATGAAGAATGAGTAAAGGGTTAAAGAATTTGCACATGATGAAATAAAATTGTAGAAAGAATTTCATAGACTTACTTCCCTTTCTGTGTAGTCTGTTTTCTTTGATGAACACCAGGCTTATTCGCCCAAAATCAGTGCCCAAACTCACTACTGTGCTTGTGTAGGCCTTGAAATTAACACTTTTGTTCAGTTTAACCAACTGCCTCATTTTGTAAAGCTGTATCACATCATCAGCACTGTGTCACCCTGACATACCAAACACAAAGCCACTAAGTCAGCTGTCATAACATGCTATATCATTTCACCTCAGAAAATGTCATGACACAACCTAATGTCACCAAAAATCTATGTCTCTTGACATAGTTGTTATGTCAACATGACATCAAAGTTGACAAAAGCAGTCTTTATGACAACTGACGTCTTATGGAATAAGTGTTTATGTATGTTTATGTATGTTTGTGTCGGTTGTCATGAAGTGCTTATGTAGGTGTCATGTAGCCTTCATTACCGTGCCCTACAGTAAAGTGTTACCCAACTTATAAAGGTTCCAAATGAAGAAGAAGCTTTGGAACTGGCACGCAGATTTCAAGCAATCTCCTGTATACCTCAGATTATGGGCCTAATCGATGGAACACACATTCCAGTTCTTCCCACAGCAGATGGGTACAGAGATTTTGTAAATAGAAAAGGCTGGCCCTCCTACGTGCTTCAAGGGGTAGTTGATGACAAAGGCTGGTAAGTCAATTTCACAGCATAATTTCAATTACATTTAAACAAACATTTATTTTCTACATTTGTATTGCAAAGTTGTTGCAGATAACAGAAAACATACATCAGAGTCTATTTAAGATCAAGACTAAGCAATATTATATAGTAACATTATTAGGTGCACTATATGTATGTATATTGTAAAAACATTATTCTATTTTCCATGGTTATGACCATAAAATGCAGATCAGTTCATCTTTGTTTCTAAAATCTATTTTTATTTTTGTATTTTCTCACTTCTGGAACATCAGCTGCAAAATGCCTGGGAGCGCACATGATGCCACTGTGCTTCATCAGTCTGAGCTCTTTCAGAAGGCTCACCTCCTGCCCAAGGTAATGTGTTATGTAAGTATTCTCAGAGCTTGTTCAGAGTTATGGTACATAATATCCATCTTCTTACTTTATAGGGTGTGAAAACCATTGAGGGAGAAGTAGTCCGACTCCTGGTTGTTGGTGACCCTGCTTACCCCTCACTTGACTGGTTAATTAAAGGGTACACAAACTCCCCCAACTTGACACCTGAGCAGGAGTCATTCAACATTTACCTTAGCTCACTCAGGGTAGGGGTAGAGATGGCTTTTGGCAAGTTAAAATCAAGGTGGCGAGGACTGCTAAAAAGAAGTGACTTTCACTTCTCATTCGCACCTATGATCATTGCCACATGCTGTGCTTTGCACAATTTTTGTGAGAAGCTGGAAGAGTTTAGTCAAAGTAATGACATCTTTCATCAGCCTGTTCAACCAGTTAATGTATCTACAAGCAACAGTGGCATCAATGCAAGGGAGGTACTGACCAAGTAATTAGCCAGTGAATTTCCCCTTCGACACGGGCACTTACACTAAACACTTCAGAGTAACTGCAGATGTTAAATCAACATACTATGTAGTCATATGTAAATGTTACTTTTTTGTTGTTGTTTTTTTTTTGTTATTCCCGGGCCAACATTCCTTGGCCACACCACCACCACCACCCCCCCTTTCCAGGGGACATATTATTATTTCTTTTTCACTTTGTTATTAAAGTCACAGCTCATCATTTATTAATAATAATAGAGATATAAGGTGATGTGGCACCACAACCACCCAACACCCCTCCAAACACCACCACCCCCCACCCTCATATACCCCTAGATTTGAGCAAAACAAAAAAAACTAAACAGACAAAAAAGAAGAAGAGAGAGGATGAAATAACATTAATAGTAATAAGCATAAGAAGAATGATACCAATAACACTTAACAATGGACAAACTAGACATACAGGACAGACAAGCGCAAATAATGCCCCCTTTTGTAATCATAACATGGGTGGTTATCAAATCCTATGTAGGGGTTTAGACCCTATCCTAATGAGTTTGGAGAGAGAAATCAGCTATCAATATATTGTAAAAATTGTGACCAGGTTTCCTTGAAAGATTTTGTGTTATTTTTGAAATTTGCTCTCTCCAGGTTACAGTGATCTGTGAGGAGGTTAAGCCAAAGCTTTAATGAAATTTTGGTTCTGTCCTTCCAGTTCAGCAGTATAACTTTTTTAGCAATGGTAAGTGATATGAATATAAAGGATTTGAGGTGATTGGGTGGTGAAAGTGAGGAAAGGTCATTAAGTAGCGCTACAATTTGACATAAAGGGATGACAAGGCCCAAAATCTCTGACAGCTTGTCCCTGACCTCTGACCAAAACTGCTGGATCGGGGGACAGTTCCAGAAGGCATGATAGTAGTTACCTGTTAAAGCTGGACGATGCTGGCATTTATCACTGTGACTGAATCCCATACTGTGTAATTTAGAGGCTGTAATATATATTCTGTGCAGGCTTTTATATTGAAATAGTTGGAGTTTTGAATTGCTGGACATAGAGAAGATGTCACTGCATATATTTTGCCAGTTGACATTGCATGTTTCTTTTATATCTGAGGTCCATTTTTCAGTTGGGAGTGAGTTAGTGTTGTCCTTTGAGGCTTAAAGTTTATATATCTGTGTGATAACATTTTCTGAGGTTTAAGGCAGTGTAGTTTTAAGAGGAGAGGGGGAGTGTGATTGCAGAAATTTCCACTATTCACTGTTTTCTTTAGAACATCTTTAAATTGTATATACTGAAATTGACAGCTATCTGGTATATTGTATTTTTCTTTGATGTCATCAAAGGTCATGAGCAAGCCATCAGAGACCAGCTGTGCCAGGCTGGTTATTCCTCTCTGTTTCCAGGCTGGGAATATAAAAGGTTTGTTATTTATTAAAAACATGGGGCTATTCCATAGAGGAATATGACCGGAGGGAGAGTGGCTGTAGTTAAGAATTTTGTTTGAATTCCACGCATTTAGGGTGTTGCTTATTGTTCTGTATTTATAAAATGTTGTTCTTTTTATAGTTTTGTCTATGAATGGAATACTATTAATATCCAGTTCTTGAACTAAACTTTCCTCGATTTCTTGCCAGGGTTGGTTTGAACTACTTGTCCAATGTCTAATGTAATGCAATTGGTGTGATAGAAAGTTGATGTTTCGGTTTCTGGAGGGTAGCTAACTTAATTCGAGGCTTTTGGTGCTTCCAATAGAACTTTGTAACTGCAGTGTCAAGAGAGCAGAACCAGCCTGATGGTAGGGTAACAGGGGTCATACAGAACAGATCATTGATTTTAGGAAGGATATTCATTTTAACTGCTGATATTCGACCTATTAAAGTTAATGGTAGTTTATTCCACCTTTCTAGATTATCCTTTATTTCTTGCATTAAAGGTATGTAGTTAAGTTTATACAAATCGTTTATGTTAGAAGAGATATGAATACCAAGATATTTAATAGACTGTGTGATATGTTCAGACGATATATCATAGACCTCATCATCCCAGTTGAATTTACTTAGAGGCAGAAACTCAGATTTGGACCAATTAATGGAATAGCCAGACACCCTGCTATAGTTATTTATCAGATCATGAACTGATGGAAGGGACAGTGAGGGGTTAGTAACATATAGCGATATAAGATGAGGCAATATTGTTGATATCGATAAAGTCTATGTTGTGTTACAAGCACACATGTAGATCCACCAGTTCATCGTTTTCTTCTCCTGATTCGGCTCTGCAAAACTTCATGCTGCCCCGCCTCTCTCACGCAGCTTACCCCTCCCCCACGCCCTGTCCTGTCATGCATACAGCATGGAGACGGATAAAGACAGGAAAGGAGCTAGCGAAGAGGAGCTGGTTAGTAAAAAGAAAAATAACGGCTCAATTATTTGGACATGGTTTGGTTTCAAAGTGGCAGATGCGCAGCAGAGTAATGTAATCTGCAGAGAATGCCAAAAACAAGTGCCGACAAAAAGTTCGAGCACTACTAATCTTTTCCACCATTTGCAACATCACCATAAAGTGCAGTATGAAGAGTGTGTGAAAATGTGGGCTGCAGCCCAGACCGTGAAGCTTTCTCAGCCTCCTGCCCCAAAACAAACTACGTTACTAAAAACAAGAGAGAAAAAGTGAGAAGTGGGGTGACAGTAAAGCCTATCATATAGCTAAAGACATGGTCCCCATCTCAACTGTGAAACAAAAGGGCTTTATACAATTGCTAAAAACCCTTGACCAAAGATACCAGTTACCTAGTCGGAATTATTTTACGAGAGAAATATTGCCAAAAATGTATACTGAAGTTAGAGAGAGTCTCAGCGCCCGACTCGCCAGTGTCTCACTTCGCACTGACCACTGTCCAGCAGGACCTGCGAGCCATACATGAGTGTGACTGTGCATTTTGTGGAAGACTGGGAATTGAAAAGTGCCTGTCTCCAGACCAGCTACTTTCCCCAGGACCACACCGGGGAGCATATAGCTGAAGCCCTGCAGGATGCCCTCACAAGCTGGAAGCTCAATCTGATGGCACTGGTTGCTATAACTACTGACAACGGGGCTAAAGTCGTCAAGGCGGTGCAACTAAACAGTTGGATGAGGATGCAGTGTTTTGGGCACAGACTTCATCTGGCCATTGGTGAGTGCAATATTCAATCAACTGATTTTAAATAAAAAATATGCTAGGATGGATGGATACTGTTAAGTAAAATGCTTATAGAATCATTTACAGAGCTAAATATGTCTCCTGATCACAAGGTAATTTATTTTATAAGTGGCAGCTGGCTTATAAATCTACCACTTATGAAACCGAAACTTAGTTAGATAAACTGTCAGCCTTATTTGAGTGTGCATGTGCTTGTATTAGGCTGATAGTGACATTTAATGAGGACACCATCTGAGAAAATACATGCATTTTAAATACATGAGTGTTTGTGATTGAAAAGATCTAAAAATATCCCTTTCATTCATTTGCTGGTGATTTTACAGAAATATTTTAACTAAAACTATTTTCAGACAATAAACAAATACATTTTCAAATGTAATTGAGTTTTAGACATCTCTACTAAACGGATGAACATTAATTTACCTCAATATAAAAATGAATGTGAGTTTATTTTGTGTGTTAAAGGACATGGTATGGATGATGCCCGCATCACCCGGGCCATTTCTCTGTTCAAGAAAGTTGTGAGCACCTTCTCCTACAGCTGGAGGAAGGAAAGAGAACTAGCTGAAGTGCAAACGCAGCTGGGTCTTCCAAGTCACCAGCTCATCACAGAGACAACCACTCGCTGGGGATCAAGGCTGCTAATGATAGAGAGGGTTCTGGAGCAGGAAAGAGCACTTTCTAAAGTCCTGTCTGCTGACATGAAAACCAGGCCTCTGGTCCTTACCTGGCAGAACATAGAGGTCCTGGAGGCAGTTCAGAAAGCTCTTAAACCCCTTCAGGACTTCACTGATGCTCTTTCAGGAGAAGAATATGGGACCCTGTCATGTGTCAGACCTGTGCTACACCTGTTTAATACTAGTCTCCTGGCACCTGGAGAAGAGGACGGTGAGCTGTGTAAATCCATCAAGACCAGCATTGTGAATTACCTCAACAATAGATATGCAGACCCATCCACCAGTGACTTCTTGGACATCGCTTCATTTGTGGATCCACAGTTCAGGGCCAAATATATCCAAAGTGAGAAAACAGATTCACTAAAACAAAGTTGTTTTGGAGGCAGAGTCTCTGCTCAGCTATCAGAGCAGATGTTTGTCTGAGCTGCCTGGCCCAGCTGTGCCTGAGTCTGTAGACCGAAGAGAAGCAGCAGTGGCACACACAGCTAAAAAGAAGAGATCACTTGCAAGCTTCTTCCAGCAGAGCACCACCACGAGCACCACTTTCACACAAAGGGAGGCAATAGAAAATGAATTTTCTAGCTACCTGTTGTCTGTCTGTTTGGAGAGTGATGCTGATCCTCTCAAATGGTGGAAGGAACATGAAGTTGCCTATCCAGCACTGAGCTGCCTGGCAAAGAAATACCTTTGTGTCCCAGCCACCAGCTCCCCTTCGGAAAGGGTTTTCAGTTGCAGTGGAAACATTGTAACCTGCCTCAGGGCATCCTTGAAGCCTCCTACTGTTGACAGACTAGTTTTCCTTGCACAAAATTTGCAAGATGTACAGTAGTTGGCCTGGACTGTTGTTGTGTTCTCATTATACCGTTATTGTTATTTGAGATTTTTCACTGACTGAAGGATGGAAATTTGTTGATTTCACTCAGTCTCAGTACACAGAAGGAAGCACTTTGTTGAAGTCTAATTCACTGGAATCTGAATTTTGAAAGAATAAGTTAGCCTTTGACATTTTGTCTTCTGTAACTTTTCTGTGTACATTTTAATAGCACAGCCGTGTGCATTTTAAAGAAAGAAGAAAAGAGCTTTAATTTATTTAAGGAGCATTATTATTTAATATTTGCCAGTAGTTTTATTTTTAAGCAACTGCTCTTTTACACTTACAGCTAAATCTTAATAAAAGTGCCTTTGTGAAATTTGGAACTCAGAAGAACCTTTTTGTTTATAAATTTTGCGAAGAAAAAATATCGAGATATATATCACCATTCAGTTAAAAAATATGGAGATATCATTTTTGCTCCATTTCGCCCAGCCCTAGTCAACACCCACACTGACTGACCATCACACATCAGAGCATTAGTGAACTTATAGAACATATTGCTCCTGACTATAGCGGGACACCAACACGCTATAGAAATGCGTCCACATATGCAGTCGTGACTGACGCGGCTTTTTTCTGAATTCCTACAAACATTTCATTTTATAGTAAATTTGTTTGGGCTGGTTTATGTTTATGAACAGAGGCCTACAGATCAACACAGTAAAGGAGCTCATCTTTGATCCTGAGTTTAAAGCCAGTTTTTATTAAACTTAAACTTGGAACTAAGTTGTAAATAAATCTTAAACTGAAACTTTGCTTGTGTGTAGAAAGTGATTTCAGAGCCACTCGGTTCTGCCTGATGGAACCTGTTTACCTTCAGTGTTTTGTGCTTATGCTCATTTTATTAGACGTCAGCGTCGCTAATTAATGACGTTCTATTAAAAGACTGGTTTACCAAGAGAGACGCTGGAGGACTTTCACCTAAAAGCAGTTGTTATAAAATTGATAACAGGCCATAATTCATCTTTTAGTACTTAATTGAGATATTAGAGTAACACTTTTGTATTTTTACTCAAGGTCTAAAGGGCGTGCTTTCACTTTACTGGAGTAATATTTTACCTTGAGTATCTCTACTTCAACTCAAGTACATGATTTGCGTACTTTGACCACCACCGGATATATATTTGAATGATTAAGAAGTCTTTTGTGAAGGATAATTGATAGATTGGTAGACGGTTAATGTATAGACCTCCCTAACTTAGGAAAAAGCTCTATATACCATGTTACTGTGGTCATATTTCCCAGTTTATATCTGATAGCATCATCTTGTGTAATACCCATTACAACACCCATCTGTCCAGCCATCTTTTTATCTGCTTCTTCCTGGCCAGGGTTGTGGTGGGTCCGGAGCCTACATGGAATCATTGGGCGCAAGGCAGGAATACCCACTGGACACGGCGCCAGTCCATCGCAGCCATTGCAACATATTACTCATACTCCCTAAATATTCCATACTTTTGATCATACATGATAAGTTGTAACCAAATTGGTTATCTGTCAGTAGGGCTCTAGATAAACAACGTTCTCTCAGATTTTGTATCTGTATCCCTTTTTTTGCTTCTCGTCAGCTGCTGCCCATAAAATGTTGTAGAAATGAAAGAGAAAGACTCCACAATAGCGTTCATTTTATATATATTTTTTTTTCCAAATGTCACAAAAATAGTTAATTCATAATAAAACACACACACCAAACCAAACAACAAAACACACACCACAGCACCATGTGGTGAGGATTCTGTACTTCCAAAGTTTCCATTTCCTTAGTAGTGCTTTCCCTCCTTCAACATGCTCTCCGAAATCCAGATGTCAAATTCTTCTCTTTCACTAAAGCCATATGGAATGTTAAGGAATATATAACTTCAACTAAGCAACAGATCATTAACCTTTATTTAGTTCATATTTCATAGTAGTTATTTAACAGCGGTAACAGAAATTTTTTACTTACCTCTGCGTGTATACTGGACCATCGAGGAATTTCTGTTCTGCTTTTGGAGAGGAAAGTCCTTCCGTCTGGATCAACGCTTCAATAATGGCCTTTCAGAAAACACGCTATTAGAACCACAAACAAAAATGTTTTCATTCAGTAGACCAGCTTCGTCAGCCATTCTAATTGAACAAACAAACAAATACCTCTGGCATGAGAACATCCCAGGTAAATTTGACTTTGTTTTCTGAAGTAGACTGTTTAGGTAGCCAAACACAAGGTCAACGGCTCCTTCATCCTCTATGTAGGACATTACCAGGTCACCTTTTGGATTTCTATAGTTTTCCAGCCACTTAGAGGGTCTTCGTCCAGTCATGATGGCCTGAAACGAGACATAGGCACAGTTAGTTTTTTTATCAGAGCTGTACAAATCACTTCTTACAGCTGTGTACTTTATTAACTAGCTGAACACCACCCGTCTATGCTTATTACTTGCACTCTATGCTTTGTTAACATGACATATGTGATGCTATTTACAAACACCAGACCTGGTCTACCTACATTTACATTTACAGTATTTAGCAGACGCTCTTATCCAGAGCGACTTACAAGAAGTGCTTTGTCAATCTACAGAAAGTATCTTTGCTAGTTATCAATAGCTTAGAGAAAAAGACAGTCCTGAGCTCAGATACTGCTAGAAACAAATATGTCACTGCAGACACCAAGAGAAAAAGAACCAGAGTTGAACGCAGAACTCTGTGCCATTCAATGCAATACAATAACAATAAGATACAATACAATAAACTACAATACAGAGTGCAGGACAATAAAATAAGTGCAGCTTATAATTCAATGCTCATTTAAGTGCTGTGTAAAGAGATGAGTCTTCAGTCTACGTTTGAAGACAGCAAGAGACTCTGCTGTTCGGACAGCCAGTGGGAGTTCATTCCACCACCTGGGTGCCAGTACAGAGAACATTCTCCACGCTTGTCTTCCATGCACCTTGAAGGATGGCGGGTCATGCCGAGCTGTAGTCGAAGCTCGAAGGTCTCGTGGTACAGTTCGAGATTTCACCATTGCCATCAAGTAGGTAGGGGCTGGTCCATTTTTGGCTTTACAGACACAACAGACTACACCTAAACATACTGTATTCTCTCATTAATATGCACCTAATCGCAATTGTTAGATTACATATTGATTACAGTTTGCTCAATACAGTAACTTAGTTTGCATGTAAAATTACTTCTCTGCCTTCATGAACATGCTTGCACTTGTACATGCACATATTCATATTCATTGTATTGTATTTATTCTCTATTGTCTGTGCACCTTGTCTTGTGCTTTGTCTATTATCCTTGCACTTTTGTCCCACGTCCGTTATCCATCACTGCAACGGAAGTTTTAGCCTGACAGCGTTTAGTTGTACAGTACAAACGTGTATTAGGACAATGACAATAAAGGTGAATTGAATACTTGTGATCAAATTTGACTTGATTGACTGACAGTCTGATTAGTGACTTGTGACTCAGGCAAGTTTGAGTCGAGTCACAAGTCACTCAAAATACAAGTGTGAGTGTGACTAGAGCATGAGGCCCATCTCTGCTTTTTACTAGGCCTCATGTTTCAATGCCAACACATCTCTTTAGATGGATTAAAAAACACCGCATTTATAGCAGTGATAATGGGTTTCATGCTTACATCCCAAGTTGCAGCAGTAAATAACTTTATCTACATAGGAAATAGGAAAAAAAAACAGTCAATACTAAATAAAACCTAGAAAAATGTTGGTGAAACATAAATTAAAAGTTTGGATGTTGTCTTTTGACAATTGTTTGCCCAAAAACTCCTATGGTTTTAACAACAAACATAAACAGTAATGAGTGCATTTAAGTGAGTATGTAGTCAAAAAGAACATGAACTCACCTCTGTATGAAACCGCATGCTTTTGCTGGTCTTGAAGATGGGCAGCTGCACGGAACATAGACTTTTATTTGCCGGCCACTCACCCTGATCTCTAATGCTTCTGCGTAACTAGAAATAATATACACGGTCATATTAGAGTATTATGTTCTTGTTTCAACACTCATTATCCATTTTATCAGCTCCACGTACCTTACAAGAGCACTCTGCAGCTCCACAATTACAGACTGTAGTCCATCTGTTTCTCTGCATACTTTTCCACCCCATTCTTTAGTGGTCAGGACCCCCACAGAGCAGGTGGTGGATCATTCTCAGCACTGCAGGAAGACGTGGTGGTGGTGTGTTAGTGTGTGTTGTGCTGGTGCAAGTGGATCAAATCACAGCAGTGTTTTTAAAAGTTTTGTAAAAGTTTTTAAACACTCTGTCCACACTATTAACACACTATCAACACACTGACCATGTTGGTCCACCTTGTCGATGTAAAGTCAGAGACGATAGCTCATCTGCTGCTGCATAGTTTGTGCTCCAGCAGCATTGCTGTGTCTAATCCACTCGGACCAGAACAACACACACTGTCAGTGTTACTCGAGTGCTGAGATTGATCAAACACCCAAATAGTACCTGCTCTGTGAGGGTCCATGGGGGTCCTGACCACTGAAGAACAGGGGAAAAAGGGGCTAACAAAGTATCAGAGAAACAGATGGACTACAGTCTGTAACTGTAGAACTACAAAGTGCAGCTATACAGTAAGTGGAGCTGATAAAAAGGACAATGAGCGTAGAAACAATGATCATAATATTCTGATATGACTATATATTAAAATACAACACCCATAACACTGAGACCGCCTGCCTAATGTTGTGTAGGTACCCCTGGTGCGGTCATAACAGCTCTAACCCATCAAGGCTTGTGTCTTGACACCTTTCTATCATAGCCAGCATGAACTTTTACAGCAATTTATGCTACAGTGGCTTTTCTGCAGGATCAAACTGACTGTTCACATATGGCCTAATATACCCAACAGCAGCGTTGGACTGTAGGGAGGAGATGCAGTCATTATGTTGTGTTTGGTTATAAACACTATCGCCTCACTCACCGTGTATATCTAGAGTTAAACATTGAAACAACAAACATATTCGATTCAATTCAATTCCATTCAATTCAACTTTATTGTCATTATACAATACAGGGTAGTACAGTATAACGAAACACTATGGGGCTACTTTTCCAGTGCAGTAATAAAAGATGCATAGTAAACAGTGCAAAGACAAAAGACAGTAAAAGACAGACAAAATGTGCATGGCTAGTAGGTACAGGTGTCGAACGTAGACAAGATGTGCGTAGACAAGTGTTACAGGTGCACTGGACATATAGACAGTTAGTGCATAGTCAGATATTCAAGTGTATCAGGTATAGAGACAGAAATGTGCTGGTGAACTGCAGTATAGTACAGTAAATGCAGAAGTACTATTGGTAAAAAAAGAGATGGAAACAGTGATCTGTATATAAAATGTACAGTGCAGGTACAGAGTAGCAGCATAATGTTCAGGTAACATCTTAAATAAACAGTAACAGTATAAATATATAAATATACTAGAAATAAGGCTAGCCAGAGATGAAGTGCTATCTATATAGCTGGCTATCTCAATCGGAAATACTGAACTGTTACTTATTAGCTACATACATCTTACTTACCGACATGATTTCACAGAACTGACTTCACGGAACTAAAATCACTTCCACCCCAGGTTCCAAAGGGGAAAAGAACCTGTGCCAAACCTGTGGGTGTTAAACTAACCTAATAACGTCTAGATTGGCTAATGCAGAAAATGACAGACAGCTCGTTCTAATCTGCGGGTGGCCAATGCAAACTGTGGTTCACAGCCAAGAATAGTTAATTAATTGGTTGATGCAAAAATTGATTGACAGACCCTAGTTCCCTCCCCTTTAGGGCTCCAGTCTGCAGCATTACCCTTCTCACTCAGCCTGCCTGAAAACAGGTGTACTCAGCCACACTTGTGTGTACACGTTGCCAACCCCTGTAGCAATAATTCATTTGTCGTAGAAATACTTTTTGGCAGAAGGTACAGTCCGTATTAAAGCACATTCAATATGAAACTCTTTCATTTATTTTGCTTGTTTATTTTGTATTAACCGTATTGTATTAAATATTTTGTTCCACACCAGGAACACCCCCTTAACTTTCATTGGATGATATGTCTGGAGAATGGCTTCTCTCATGGATGGATATGACTCAATGATGAAAATACACCAGTATTCATAAAAACGTTACGCATTCTAAATCAATACTAGAGTCTCAATAAGACTCTTTCTAGAGCAAGTCAAAAGCTTTTCGGCAACACCAAGTATTCTTTTTCACTACAGAGTTCAGAGGAACTCATATGCTGGAGAAGGAGCAGAACGTTTTTACAATATTTTGTCTTTGTGGACAAATTTGAGGTAAGTATTTTATTTACAGTTCTGTAGCCATCTGTTTCATATTTACATAGCAGCTAAGGTTAGTTAACTAGGTTAACGTTACTGGGTGAGTCGAGTATCACAGTATCACCCAGTATAAATATCACCCAGTATAAATATCACTGCGGGGACAATGAAGTATCCATTTATGTACATCCAATCAGAGCCCGTTTATATTGGGCAACTGGTTTTATAGCTTAAATTCACTGTAAATAATTATGACTGAAATCCTAAATGTAGCTAATTATAAAATGTTACTCAGCTAATGTTAACTGTCATTAGCCGCAGCTACCGTTGAGAGGTTAAGCAGTGTTGCTGTATCCATGGTAACGCCGTTAGGCCAACTGCCAAAATGTAGTTTAAGTAAATGTGAGCGGGATAAATAGCACAGCCACATTTTTAACAGTAGCTAAAGAAAATATTACTCAAAATCCCGGTTATTATTTACATGCACCTTTTATGCCTGGGTGTTATGCGCAGGCTGCTCTTGTTGTGGCTTCGGAGCCCCTTGTACTGCAGATTGCATGCCTGTGCTGTTGACAGCCTTTCAAACAGCCTTGATCAAACACGGAAAAGTGTTCCAATGGAATTCTCCCGATGACCAAGGACTATAAGAGAATTGGACAGATGGAAAGCTACTGAGTTCCGGCAGATTTTGTTTTACACTGGGCCTGTTCTTTTAAACAACACCCTAAATATAACCCTAAAATTTTCTTTTCCTTTTTGTAGGGGTGTTCATTTTATACAGCAAGAAGCTACTCAGAGACTATCTTGAGTATAGAAATGATATTTTGCTTTTATTTGTGAAACACTACCAAGAGCTCTATGGGGAAAAATCCATGTCCTACAACATACACAACCTTGTTCACTTGGCACAAGACGTCAAAACACATGGCACACTTGACAATTTCAGTGCATTTAAATTTGAATCTTTCCTTCATCAGATGAAGAAGCTAATTAGAAAACCTGGCTGCCCACTCAGTCAAGTTGTCAGAAGACTGTCAGACAGGCCCAAACAACTGAATCGAAACTGGAAAAAAAACGGGATTATATAAATATCATGTCTGTGGACCTCTTCCCCAGTCTATCCAAGCAGCTAACCAGTACCGTGAACTGACAACACAGAGTTTCTCTCTAAAATTAGATGAAGCCAACAGTTTTATTTACATCAGTAACAAAGTCGCCAGAGTGAGAAATATTTTTCACACAGAAATGAGATTTACATTGCATATGCCTGTTTTCTCCAACAAGAATCATTCTTTGAATACCCAGTTTCTCCAGCCACACTTGGCATCTACTTAATAGACAAGCTCTCAGAGGCCACTGCATTTTGCACATTTTCAGAAGTTCAACAGAAAGTATTTGTTGTGCAAACAGGAACAGGAAATTTGTTTCTATTCCCCTTCTGCATAAAAATTAATGAGAATTTTATAAAAGCATTCGCTCTCTTTTTACCCCAGTCATCTTTATTCATTTTTCTTCTTCATTATGATTTCAATCAGAGTTTATTTTGATGACACACTATGAGTGTCATGGTGGATCCTTATATGCTAGGAACGAACCTACTGCTTGAATTTTTGGACGAGGGAACCACGAGCCCAGTGGCAGCAGAGTGGTAAGTGAGGACATGTCATGGTGGCCTCCATATACGGATAAAAGCAAACTTCTGAAAAGTATTCGAGCCAATGAGGTCCCAGATGTCAACAGAGGGCGGACACAGGACCAAGCTCGGATCCCTTATGGTTCATGTAGTCCAAAATGTATATAAGTATATAAGAAGATAAACCTTTATAAAAGCAACATGATGTCTTGCAAACACCAAAATACAAACAAATATACAACCCCGTTTCCAAAAAAGTTGTGACACTGTGAAAATTATAAATAAAAACAAAATGCAATGATCTGCAAATTATTTAAACCCTATATTTCATTGAAAATGCTTCAAAGACAACATATTAGACATTAAAACTGAGAAAATGTATTGTATTTGAAAATAATTATGCACATTTTGAATTTGATCCCAGCTACACATTACAAAAAAGTTGGGATGGGCCAACAAAAAAATTGTGTAATGCTGAAAAAACACATGTGGTGGTTCACAGGTCAATAACATGATTGGATCTCTGAGTCTTTCAAAAGTAAAGATGAGGAGGGCTTCACCACTCTGTGAAAGACTGCACAGACAAATAGTGCAACAATTGAAGAATAATGTTTCTCAACGTAAAATAGCAAATAACTTTTGCTTTTCATCGTCTACGGTACAAAATATCAATAAAAGACTCAGAGAATTTGAAGAAAAATCATTACACAAGGCCAAAAACCAGTATTGGCTGGCTGTGATTTTCAGGCCCTCAGGCAGCACCGCATTAAGAACAGACATGATTCTTAGTTAGTTATTAGTGGAAATCACTGCATGTTTGAAAAACACTGTTTTTGAGAATTGTTTGGCACTGCATCCACAAATGCTAATAAAAACTAAAAACGGCAAAGAAGAAAGCATATATAACTAGAAAGGGCGTGAAAAAGCCAATTAATTTAGTTAAAATGTTAAACTATGAACTTCATTAAATGATGTTGCCTGATGACCTGGTGGCTGTAGACCGTGATAAAACTGTTTAAATATAACTATAAAGGTTTAAAGCTGTAGATAAAGGTTAAACCGATGTAGTCTGGTGGCCGTAGACTGTGTTAAAGCTGTTTAAATATAACTATAAAGGTTTAAAGCTGTAGATAAAGGTTAAACCGATGTAGTCTGGTGGCCGTACACTGTTTTAAAGTTGTTTAATTATAACTATAAAGACAGTGTGGTGGCCATGAAATCTGTGAGTGATATGGGGCAGTAATTTCGCCTTTTTCCCCCGGAATAATCTTTGTATGTAACTCTATAATTATTAAGTGACATCAAATGGTTTCTAATCCCTATTGGCAACAATATGGATAGTGTTTGTCTAGAACATCCTTCTTGTCTTCTGTTTGGGTCTTCACGCTTCTTAAATGGCTTCTTCACCATCATTCTGATTCTCAGTTGTTTCTATACCTTAGTTGAGCACCACGCGTCTCCAAGACACCAAAAACAGACCTGTACCGCTCCAATACGTCACTCTGCAATGTGCACGATCGCATATTGAAGCTGCTTTGTGGCAAGAGGCGGCTCTAACCAACATTGCGCTGGGTGAAAGAAGGGCGATCACTCATCTGCAGGTTCAGAGATGTGGAAAGCTAAGTTTACATTTTAATTTACAATTTTACAATTAATTTACAATTTTTTATGTATATATATACACGTGTATATATATATATGTATATATATATAAAGAGCATAATATATGCTGAGTAGGTAAGCACTCTGATCTGGAAGGAACACCTTAAACACATGTACTGCACACAAGGTTTCGATATGGAGAAATCCTCAGAAAATGATAAATAATAAAATATAAGTAAGGTATAATATAAATCAATACCAACGAATGAGACCTAAGGTAAATTTTTAGACAAAAACATTATTTTCTAATGTGTAATTATTTTTCTAATATGTAAACTGTTTTAGGGGCAATACTAAATTTGAATTTTAACATTGTTAAATGTCCACCAGCAGATGGCAGTATAAAGCTGTGCTGTGTCTCGTCTGATGTAATATGGAAAAAGAAGAAAGCAGCTGGAAGAGCGTCATTGCGCCACTGCGTTCTGAGGTAAGTTAGGACCTGTTGCTCTGATAAATGACGGCTTTAAACTACATTTTACTGAACACACGAACATAAGTCATTTCAGGTGGTGTCTGGGACATAATTCGGTCTATTTTGATATCATTTGTAGCTTTGCTAGTGGTGCAGTTCGTTATAAAACTGCTTAACCTTCGTTAGCTAGCTGCTAAGCTAACAGGCTAACCGAGAGGCTGCTAGCTAGCGTTAGCTCGCCGACTAACTACCGACTGTAGTTTCTGCCGGTTTTTCTACAGAAGCTGCACGAAGCGACCAACTTGTTAAAGTTTAAAGCTACACTGAGAGCTTTAGTTTGTCTTGTTTTACTTTGTAACCACATTCATTGTAGCCTGTACACATTATAACGTTATCTAACATTAGCATACTTTAGCCCTCACTTTACCTCACACAATAGCTAACCTTAGCTAAGTTAATGTGAGGGCGAGGGCTAATGTAGTGAACAGTCCTGCTGCTGGTGAATATAACAGCCCTCGCTTTACCTCGCATACTAGCTAACCTTAGCTGGGTTAATGAGAGAGTTCCAACAGACTCTAAAGCCCTGTTAATTGTGGGGAGTTATATGCACCAGCATTAGGACTGTTCATTACATTAGCACAAAATGTGAGATTAAATGTTCTATATGTGTTTCATGTATTGTTCTGCCTGTGTTTCTGTGTATTTAACAGATTTTGTCATTGCTTAACCTGTGTAAGTAAGACATGTTGTCTTGGTCAAATCACCATGTTAGTGTGTCCTTAGCCCCCAGACACAGTGGTGGTGACAGGAACCAGAAGTTGGGATGAGTACAATGCAAATACAGTCATTTTACAGCTATTTTACATTTTGTAAATGACAGTAAACCTGCTTGTGCCTTCTGAGTTTACACAATGTTGATGGTAAAATAGTGGTAAATCTGAAATAATACGTTTTCTTTGGGGACTGTTTTGCCTCACAACACCCTGCATATATTCTGCTTCTGGTTCCTGTCACCACGACTGTTAACAGTTCAGACTCGGTATGTTGGTCTAGAATGGATCTCGCACCAAACCACTCTGACTCTGTTTACACCTCAATGTGCCTGGTCCAGCTCATGAAGGGCTCCATGAAAATGAAATCTGTATTGAAGGAATATTTATTGTCTCCATGAGCAGGATTAAAAACACATGGTCTTAGACAAGTCATTAAATGTACTGTTTTTGTTGTCTGCTTATCTTTGTCGGAGAGCTATGATACTATTTAGTTTTTCTTCTGAAAATGTGTCTTAGACAGCTCACTCTGTTCTTGCATAAAACACAAATGCATACAAAATTAATGATTTTTGTGGTGCTCAAATCAAATTGTTCTTCATTTACAATAACTTGCACACAGTGACATGTAAGTATATTTGTACACCGTGCTCTTCTGTATTTACTTATATTTAATCGTTTTTGATTTGTGTTTTTCTTTACAGGACGTCTTTAAAACAGACATTGCTATTCTGTGTAAGTTGTGAATATTTTTTGCTTATTAGTCTAACAAAGTTCCTCTTTAATCACAAAACACAAGCATCTCTACATGTATAGACAAAAGCAAGTCATCATGTTATGCATGTGTGATGTTTTAATAAGCTTTATCAAGAGGGAGTGCTCCAGTGTTTTAGAAAGCAAGCTTAGTTTGTTTTGGACAGAATGTTACATAAGCTTTTATGGTTGTCTTCGTTCTGTTTCTGTGGCTTCTGTTTTCATAGGAGATCTTCATTCACAGTAAGTGTTTAAAATTTCTATCAGATGATTCATTGAGGTACTAGGCAAGCCTACCACACATAGCAAGCTACACTGTGCATTTCAACAGTGAACAGCTCAAAAACCAAAAAACCTTTCCAGACACATCACCAACGGCAATGCATACCGAAGTTACTGATTTGTGTAGAATCAAAACTACGTTCTTCCTTTTTACAGTAATGCTTGTATCATATGATTTGATTATGGAGATTAAACTTGATTCTCTCAATTCAAAGCTGAAAACTCTCAAAGTTTTCCGTTTTCATCATATGTTGGTGATAAACAGTCATCAGTTGTTCCTGTGCAGCAACATACATAGTTCTCTGCTCATTAGATGTACTGTTTATCCTTAATTGTCGTCTCATGTATTTCTGTGTATTTGTCTTTACAGACCTTCTTCACAGACAGTGCTGCCCTGTGTAAGTGTTATCCTTTTCTGGCAGTCATGATTGTAAACTGTCGCATAAAAGTTAGTAATACATTCTAAAAGTTACTGTTACTCCACATTCCCAAAACCTCTCATATGTATGTATGTACACTGCTCAAAAAAAAGACAGGGAACACTCAAATAACACATCCTAGATCTGAATGAATGAAATATTCACATTGAATACTTTGTTCTGTACAAAGTTGAATGTGCTGACAACAAAATCACACAAAAATCATTAATGGAAATCAAACCTATTAACCAATGGAGGCCTGGCTTTGGAGTCACACACAAAATTAAAGTGGAAAAAAAACACTACAGGCTGATCCAACTTTGATGTAATGTCCTTAAAACAAGTCAAAATGAGGCGCAGTATTGTGTGTGGCCTCCACGTGCCTGTATGACCTCCCTACAACACCTGGGCATGCTCCTGATGAGGTGGCCTTCTTGCCACAGCTTGCATTGATGTGCCATCCTGGATGAGCTGCACTACCTGAACCACTTGTGTGGGTTGTAGAGTCCGTCTCATGCTACCACGAGTGTGAAAGCACCACCAACATTCAAAAGTGACCAAAACATCAGCCAGAAAGCATAGGTGCTGAGAAGTGGTCTGTGGTCCCCACCTGCAGAACCACTCCTTTATTGAGTGTGTCTTGCTAATTGCCAATAATTTCCACTTGTTGTCTATTCCATTTGCACAACAGCATGTGAAATTGATTGTCAATCAGTGTTGCTTCCTAAGTGGACAGTTTGATTTCATAGAAGTTTGATTTACTTGGAGTTATATTGTGTTGTTTAAGTGTTCCCTTTGTTTTTGAGCAGTGTGTGTGTGTGTGTGTGTGTGTGTGTGTGTGTGTGTGTGTGCGTGCATGCATGCTACTGTGTTATGTATGTGGAATGTTACATATCTTTTAATGCCATCAATCCAGTGGCGGTAAATGATTTGCTAGAAAGCCAGCTTTCTTTAACTTTAGACCATTTTTGTATGTTTTTTCCTTCTCCCGAATCATGAAACTTTGTTTTTACAGGCATTCTTCTTCACAAGCCTCGCTCCTCTCTGTAAGTTGGGAACATTTTTCTTAAAGAGGAATTGCACTGATTTTTCTAATTTTTCTACGCTATGTAAGTATATTAATACGTGTCCAAGGTTTTACTGCAAAACTATTTTTTTATTTTCAGAATAGGTTATTAGATAAGTATATTCTGTAATGACATCTTAGAGTACTTATCTGACCTGTCACAGGGTGTGTGTGTGTGTGTGTGGGGCATTTGACATCAAACCGTTCTGAAGGACTGTTAATGTCTTAGTGACATAACTATATAGAAAATTTGAAAAATCGGAGGAATTCTCCTTTGTCTAATAGTGCAGTACTAAAACATACACTTGAATGTCTTTTGTGAGCATTGTTATAGACTGACTTTTTTGTTGTTGTTGTTGTTTTTCTGGCTATTACAGGCATCTTCATAGTTGCCTGAGAGGGCACAGGGCATTGATTTAAGCTGGCCAGCTTACTTGGTGAGTTTCCAGTTCCTAAGATTGCCTTATTAGTTTATTATACACAGTGCAGCACTGATATGGCACCTACTTGCTTCACTTATTCATAAGACTTTAGATTGCTTGTACAGTTGTTTGCAAATGTTTGGGCACCCCTGATCTAAATGTTTTCTTGGAAAGAGTTAATAGATTCTAGTTTAACATATCAGGGGAAAAAATGAAAGATACAATATTAAATGTGCTGGAACTTTTGCACAGGCTACATTCAGTAAAAACAGACTTAAAGAGCAGTTCTTTTTTAATTTCTGCATGATCAAACCACTCTGAATGATGTCCTAATTTACTTATAAAGGCATTTTGACAAATAACTGGAATTCCTCTTTATAGTAGTGCAGTAGTAGTTATCAGCTTTGCAGATGACATGGTAATCTGTGGTGAGAGTAGAGAGCAGGTGGAAGAGAATCTGGAGAGGAGAGGAATGAAGGTCAGTAGAGACAAGACAGAATACATGTGTGTGTGAATGAGAAGGAGGCAGGTGGAAAGGTGAAGATGACTTCAAATATCTTGGGTCAACCATCCAGAGCAATGGACAGTGCAGAAAAGAGGTGAAGAAGAGGGTGCAGGCAGGATGGGGTGGGTGGAGACGGGTGTCAGGGCTGATGTGTGACAGAAGAATAGCAGCAAGAGTGAAAGGGAAGGTTTACAAGACAGCAGTGCGTCCTGCTATTATGTATGGTTTGGAGACTGTGGCTCTGTCTAAAAGACAGGAGGCTGAGCTGGAGGTGGCGGAGATGAAGATGCTGTGATTTTCGTTGGGAGTGACAAGGATGGACAAGATTAGAAATGAGCAGATCAGAGGGACAGTGAAGGTGGAGCAGTTTGGAGATAAAGCCAGAGAGGCCAGGTTGAGATGGTTTGGACATGTGTTGAGGAGGAATGGTGGATATATTGGTCAAAGAATGTTGGAGATGGAGCTGCCGGGCAGAAGGAGAAGAGGTAGACCTCAGAGAAGGTTTCTAGATGTAGTGAAGGTGGACATGGAGATGGTTGGTGTAAAAGTAGAGGAGGCAGTGGATAGGGCAAGATGGAGGCAGATGATCCGCTGTGGCGACCCATAAAGGGAGCAGCCGAAAGAAGAAGTGCTAAAACATTAGCATCAGAGTTTTTCTTACCATCTGGATTTGTCAAAGTATTTTCTTTGTACATGTTTTTCAGGGCATTATTTTTCTGTGATTATGTATTTATTTGTGTTTGTTGTAGATTGTGTGCAATTCTTTTGTTTTGCTGTTACAGGCTGCCTGCAGGCTACATCCTGTACAGTTGGTCAGCTTCCTTTGTGAGTTGGTAACCAGGTACTGGGATGGTCCTGTAGTCCTTTAGTCTTTGATATACAGTACAGTTCTAACATGGCTTGGATATTGATATGGCACCTACAGCCTTCATTTGTTTAGACTTAAATTGTTCAAACTCAAATTATTGTTTTAGTTGACCTCCACAACTGATTTATCAAAGGTAGCTGAACGTTGTGAAGATGTGAAACATTGATCAGCCCCAATAACAAAGTTGATTTATGTAAATATAATGTCCCCCAAACCAGTGGTTTTCTAAAGGGGCCATGGTTAAAAAAAAGAAAAAAAAAAAAAAGAAGTGAATATCGCGTTGCTTCACAAATGTTTTCATTCCCCAAATCGGTTCCCTCTGAATCTGCCCCCTGCATGTTCCAGTAGCCTTTATATTAGACTTTTGTCTGTTTCTGTACATTTCATGAGCCATTTTAATTAAACATGGGCAATAATAATGAAAGATGTTACTTTGTTAGAAGAGCCCTACATGAATGTAACTTGTCTTTTTTGTTTTCACAGGTGCTGAAGGAACCGAATGGCTCCCTCTCTCCTTTGGTATCCTGTTCTGTTCTTTATCTCCTCTGTCTGCTTGCACCTGCAAGCTTTCTAAAAACGCCCTTCTTGTCCAAAATGATGAACCCTTGCCATTGTCCAAATTGAAGAACCTATACTTGCATAAACACCAAATCCTGTGGGATTCTAACCAGATCTGTTGTACCCTGTATACTGTTTTCCTGTGATTTGTTTCAGGTCAGACGATTATTTAAAGAAGCAGTTTTTCCAGTTGAAGGCCATCACTACAGGGGCCCCAGACCATTTGCAGCTGAAGACACACATTCACATCATTCACTGAAGCTGTAGTTACTGGTCATATCTCATAGCCGTACATTGCAAGAGCAAAACAAACAGCAGCTTCAAGTGTGTATATTTATACATGAACATTTACTGTTGAAGGATTTTAGGCTTGTGCATTTATTTAATTCATTTTGTCATTTTATAGTTTATTCATAGTTTAAGCCAGCTTAAAGCTCTTGAGAAGGTGAAGAATCGTAATACTTGGGATTCAGTCATTTAATTTTTGAATCATATGAATGTTTAACGCTTCTGTTTAATTGAATAATACAGTGTGTACATTGTTTCTGCTTCTGAACATTTCTAAGCATATTAAGTTTAAATTAAAAATGAAAGTTTATTAGAAGCTGTTAGTACTTCTTTCAGCTGCTGACTGTAGGAAGTGTGTCACCTAAGGAGATATAATCACAACACAAGTTCTCCTTTAGTAAGCTGATCATCTTCTGGGTACTGACTTTAGAAGTGGTAAGGACAGGAAACGTATCAGTCCAATCTTAATAGCACAGTCTGCTGTTTAGTGTAACTGCTGGGAACATTGTCTGGCTTTACTGCAGTCTGTATAAGCTTGTGCTGCATTAGTAGCTCTGATCCAGTAACTGCGCAGTGTATACTGTTTGGCCCTCAGGTTTGCCGGTTTCGCTCATTCGTTGTACCGTCTGTGTGAATCTGTTATTTCTCTATAAAGTCCAGTCGTGTTTGTCTGCGCTGTTACAGTAGAAGCTTCACCTCCAGCCCTTTCCTCCTCTAGACCCTGGACAGAGCACTCCGCTGTCTGTCCGGAGCCACATGGTGTTCAGAGATCGGGCGGGCAGGTTCGGGTTTTTTGACCCTCACTGCAGAACTCCCGCCGGTTTAACGGCTGCAGAGCACATGTGTACAGCGGTGATACTCACTTTCGCAAACTTAGAAAGGCTGCTAATTCTGTATCAGGCGTGCCTCGAACTGAATGAAAGTCGGCAATACGATCTCCTTCCCGTGTCCTTTGTGAACAGAGATACGGCCACTCCTGCAGACACGCAAGGCAAACTGTCTTGTGAGATTCAAACAATTGTAGACCCAGGTTCCAGTCTATGATGTGATCTCTGCCAGTCTGTGGAACAACCCATTTACACCAAAAACATGCTAAGAAAAAAGCAATCCATCCAAACAGAGGAGAAAAAGACAGGGATAAAGCGGAAGAACAGAGATGCGAGCGATCTAAAAGATGAAACAGTGAGAGTGAATTATACTGAAAATGTAAATTACAGACTTGCAAATCAAAAGTCAGAAAGAGTGAATTCCATGATAGTTTATTAAAGGGAAAGATGCCTTCCACTGTTAATGTTTTACCCAGACCGAGGAGCGAAGTACAACTGCTCAGTGAAACTGTAAAGACGACTGTGCTACACAGGCCATTATCAGTTCCAGACAATATCCGTGCAGAAAGTTCTTTCTGCTCTACTAAAACTAAAAGAAGTGCATTCTGAGTACAGAGATATTGTGATAAACAACATGGAGCCAGATGAATTATTTGATGACCCTGTACATGACGACGACGATGATGCTCCAGTGGACGCTAAAAGCAACACTGGCAGGGAGGACACACCACAACAGAACCCTGAGAGTCAACAACATGATGAAGGTGAAAGCACAGAACAGCAGGCAGGACTCTCCTTAGACACGTCTTCAACCACCAGACCTCGGTCAGCATTTGTTGTCATATAATGATGGGAGTTTTTTTGCATCGCCCCTGCTGAGAGGAATAATCCAGTAAGCATATTCAAAGTTCCTAAACTGGAAGCAATGGCCTTTCCTGTCCAGTTTCCTACAGGTGAAAACACATTTGATGAACCTCACAGACACACAGCTCTCCCACCCAGCAGATACTTCAATGCCAGGCTGTTTTCTGCTGATAATCGCTTTGCAAGGGACACAAACTACATTTTCTTTGCACAGTTTGTGACTGAAATGCATTTAGCTACTTCAAGCATGTCCATTCAGCTGAGAAAAGCCAAATCCATGACCCGTGATGGATGCAGAATCAACAGCGCACTGTTACAGGATTAACAAGAATTAGATAAACTGGTGAGAAACAATGAGGGAACCAGATTCATGCAGCCCCTGAGAGGAACACCTGCTTACTGGGGAAAAAACCCTAAGAGATCTGTTTGCCATGCTCAGACAGTTGGGAACTCCCACCTTCTTCTGTACATTCAGTGCTGCAGAGATGAGATGGCCCGAGGTAAGCACAGTCATTAGCACAGCAAGGTGAAACTGTGGACTTCTCAGCCTTAGACTGGTCAGAGAAATGTGAGATTCTGCGCAGTAATCCAGTCACAGCCATGCGCATGTTTGAGAAACATGTAGAAGCTCTCATGAACCTCATTCAGTCTCCTGCACAACCCATCGTTGAAGTGATCAACTACTTCTATCGTGTAGAATTTCAACAACGAGGCTCTCCACACATTCACTGTTTATTCTGGGTAAAAGATGCTCCAGAATTTGAAAATGATATGGATCAAGGTGTTTGTACTTCTGACACGATTCTGTGTAGTTCGGTGTCTGTGTTTGGGTCTGGCAGTTTGCACGAGATGTATCTGTCAAATCACAAACACACAGCAGAAACCACTTAAAATCATGCAAAAAGAACAAACACTGCAGGTTTGGATTTCCTAAACCACCTATGGCAAAAACAATCATCACACGGCCCAGACCACCCCCTGA
The DNA here is from genome assembly GCF_015220715.1 of Pygocentrus nattereri. Taxonomy (NCBI): domain Eukaryota; kingdom Metazoa; phylum Chordata; class Actinopteri; order Characiformes; family Serrasalmidae; genus Pygocentrus; species Pygocentrus nattereri. Next base: position 136,144 of record NW_023618305.1, read on the forward strand.
CACTGACTCAAATGATGACGGTGGAGAAAAAAATGAAACTGTGACGCACACAAAACCAAAGCTTCAGCCTGTCTGGGATCTGTTGTACGATGCAACTTAGCACTTTGACAGCATTACACAGCTGCTTGAAACAGTCGGTATGGCATACCAGGATTATAAGCAAAGTGTAAAGTCTCTCTCTACATCCAGTCTGATTATAATGGAACGTGAACCAAAAGACTGCTGGGTAAATGGCTACAATCCACTGCTTCTAAGAGCCTGGGATGCCAACATGGACATACAGTTCATCCTGAACCCATACAGCTGCATAATGTACATCCTGTCCTATATTTCAAAAGCTGAGCATGAAATGAGTGACTATCTGAAACGAATGATGAAAGACACATGTCCCAGCTCATCTGAGATTGAAACCACGGAACAGGTCATGCAGGCCTATTCCAAAAACAGAGAGGTCAGTGCTCAAGAGGCCGTTGTTCGTACCTGCAGTCTGAAACTGAAGTCATCATCTCGTGCTGTGATTTTTATACCCACAGACGACAGTGCTGTACGGATGAGTCTGCCTATGAAGTGCTTACAGGACAAAGACCCTGATGATGAGAATGTGTGGATGACTGGATTAGCAGAGAAGTACATGGCCAGGCCAAACACACCAGAGTTTGAGAACATGTGCATGCCTGAATTTGCTAGTGAATATCGAATTGTGTATGCAGGACAAAGAAAGGGTAAAAATGTTTCTGTTTTGCAAAATAACATGGGACACATAAAAAAAAAAAAGCGCACCCGAGGGAAACCTGCCATCATTCGTTTTGCTCGTTTCTCACAACAAAAACACCCAGAAAAATTCTACGAAACTCTGCTGAAACTGTACCTGCCACACCGAAGCAGCGCACAGCTTAAAACTGCTCAGTTCAACACCTATGGATCTTTCTATGCCTTTGCTTCTGTAAAACTGCCAGGAACAGAGACACTTCAGCGTGTTTACACTATTGTAAATGAAAACAGATAAAAGTATGAAAAGCACAGTGAAGCTATTGAACAGGCCATTGAAAATTTTGAACAAAATGGTCCTATTGAAGATGCCTGGACTGACTTGGCACCAGCAAATGAACTGATTCGTTTAGAATGCATGATGGAGCAGGAACCAACAGACCCCACTGATGTAACTGAACAGGATGACATCCCTGATTACGCAGCATTCCAAAGCCACAGTGCTTATGACTGCATTTACCGGCTGTGCCAGTCAGTACATGTAATGTACAGATCATGATCATAGATGAGATTTCCATGGTGTCGAAGCCATTATTTGCATATGTAAACCGGAGACTGTTGGTGACTTCCATCAATTACCACCACTAGGAAAAGCCAAGACGCTGTGTGTGTATGAACTGACAGACATCATGCATCAGAAAGATGATCTTGCCTTTGCTGAGCTGCCGAACAGACTGAGAGTAAAACAGAAACATGAGCCGTTGTCTGATGCTGACAGTAGTATGCTCAAACAGGTCATTAAATCACCTGTTTTGGACTGCACCGCACTCACGAGACCTCTTTTTCACTCCAAAACAGCGACCTGGGACGACTGGCTCAAGCCAGCGAAGCGTGAGGCCGCCAGGGCCGTAAAAACCTTGGCGTCCGAGAGCTGTTCTCCCTGGGAGACGATGAAAACCTGGGTCTCTTGAGAGCGGCGCTCCATGGGAGACCATAAAAACTTGGTCTCCGAGAGGGACTTAGAAAAAATTTTTGAATCGTCTCTCCGCATTTGTCTCTGAAACAGGCATCTAGGCGAATTTTTGGGACTTAGTCTCTGGCAGGGTGATTTTTCATTTGACCTCTTTTTCACTCCAAAACAGCGACCTGGGACGACTGGCTCAAGCCAGCGAAGCGTGAGGCCGCCAGGGCCGTAAAAACCTTGGCGTCCGAGAGCTGTTCTCCCTGGGAGACGATGAAAACCTGGGTCTCTTGAGAGCGGCGCTCCATGGGAGACCATAAAAACTTGGTCTCCGAGAGGGACTTAGAAAAAATTTTTGAATCGTCTCTCCGCATTTGTCTCTGAAACAGGCATCTAGGCGAATTTTTGGGACTTAGTCTCTGGCAGGGTGATTTTTCATTTGACCTCTTTTTCACTCCAAAACAGCGACCTGGGACGACTGGCTCAAGCCAGCGAAGCGTGAGGCCGCCAGGGCCGTAAAAACCTTGGCGTCCGAGAGCTGTTCTCCCTGGGAGACGATGAAAACCTGGGTCTCTTGAGAGCGGCGCTCCATGGGAGACCATAAAAACTTGGTCTCCGAGAGGGACTTAGAAAAAATTTTTGAATCGTCTCTCCGCATTTGTCTCTGAAACAGGCATCTAGGCGAATTTTTGGGACTTAGTCTCTGGCAGGGTGATTTTTCATTTGACCTCTTTTTCACTCCAAAACAGCGACCTGGGACGACTGGCTCAAGCCAGCGAAGCGTGAGGCCGCCAGGGCCGTAAAAACCTTGGCGTCCGAGAGCTGTTCTCCCTGGGAGACGATGAAAACCTGGGTCTCTTGAGAGCGGCGCTCCATGGGAGACCATAAAAACTTGGTCTCCGAGAGGGACTTAGAAAAAATTTTTGAATCGTCTCTCCGCATTTGTCTCTGAAACAGGCATCTAGGCGAATTTTTGGGACTTAGTCTCTGGCAGGGTGATTTTTCATTTGACCTCTTTTTTCGACAGGCGCGGGTAATCCGCTGAACCCCATTCGTGATTGGGATTGGGGATTGCAATTATTTCCCATGAACGAGGAATTCCCAGTAAGCGCGGGTCATAAGCTCGCATTGATTAAGTCCCTGCCCTTTGTACACACCGCCCGTCGCTACTACCGATCGGATGGTTTAGTGAGGTCCTCGGATCGGCCTCGCCGGGGCACCTTCGTGGGGCCTTGGCGTAGCGCCGAGAAGTCGATCAAACTTGACTATCTAGAGGAAGTAAAAGTCGTAACAAGGTTTCCGTAGGTGAACCTGCGGAAGGATCATTAACGTAGGTCGGGTAGCGCCGTGGGGCGCGCCTCCTCACTCCTTTAAAAGCCAGGAGGAAGGACGCGAGGGTGGGCTTGAAAGTCTGCGGACCGGTAAAGCTTCGCCCTTCTCCTCCTCGTGGTGCTCGGTCTCCTACTCACCGCTGCGTGCGCCGCCTAGGCGCCGTGGCACAGGGACGGGTACCTACTGCTCGCCGCGCTACGCGACAGGGCGGGCGCGGGGGCGAGGTTCAATGACCCGAAGGGCCGGGCTCTCCTACGCGTAGGAGGGTTACGGACCGGAGGGCACCCGTTCTGCTTTTTTTTTAACAAAACCGTTTGTGTCTGTTTGATTCTGGGCCTTAAACACAACAAACCAAGAGTACAACTCTTAGCGGTGGATCACTCGGCTCGTGCGTCGATGAAGAACGCAGCCAGCTGCGAGAACTAATGTGAATTGCAGGACACATTGATCATCGACACTTCGAACGCACATTGCGGCCCCGGGTCACTCCCGGGGCTACGCCTGTCTGAGGGTCGCTATCGCAATCGATCGGACTTACCGTCCCCCTTTTCCGAGGGGTTCGGGGGACCGCAGCTGGAGGTTCGCAGGCGCCACCCCGTGCGCCTTCGTCCTCCTAAACGCAGACTCCGTCTCTGGTTCGGGCGCACAGGTTTAAAATTTGGGGCCCGCCTTGCGCGGCTCCCCTGCCCGTTTGCCGTTTCTCTCCTCCGTTAATCGGCGGCTTTGCTTTATGCTTCTTCTCTTCCCTGCGTCTCCCGCTCGGACCGCGCTACGTGACAGGGCGGGCGCTGGCGAGAGCGGTGACGCGGGGCGGGCTGGGAACGTAATCCATCGCCGCAGGTGCGGACGGGGAGCG
>NW_023618305.1:145000-207500 GCF_015220715.1 Pygocentrus nattereri
CGCTTTACTATTTTATAGTATAGGGAATATAGTATTACATTTACTAGTAAACAAGTTGTTTAAAATGAAACTTTACATTTTTATTTCATTTATGACCTTATGACAATCATCACTGATATCCAAACCTCTATGATTTATTTACTTGGAGTAAACAGCCCTAGTGATTCAAAAAATTCTTCAAGTTTATGCTCATTGAAGCTTCAAGAACAGTTCAAATAATCCAATATAAGCACATATAGATCAATAAGAGTAATACTCACCAGAGCAGGGAATACTCTCTGATCCTGACCCCGCCCCCTTCCAGACAGGTTTGTACAGCCTTGCAGTAGGGGGCTGCCTGGGTATTGGAGCTGAATGACTTCTAGTTGGAACCTCTAGAAGAGCACAAAGTTTCACAGTGTGGCTTTAAATCAGATAGCTTTAGTTCAAACACAAACAAATTGGAGGGGCAGGATGAATTATTCGTTAATGATTGATTAATAAATAAAATAAGCTATCAAATGTTAAATAATAAAGGGATATTTTTGCTAAAAGTATATTTGCTGAATGGCATTCATGTGAACATCATTTGTGTTTTTGTGAGTGCATACTACTCTTGGAAAGCTACCGCTACCGCCCCCTAAAATCAATTGCATTTTCGCTAGGCTGGATTTATACAATGAAATTTTCAAAAGGATTTGATTGGTTTAACTTAACCTCCTACGACCTGGCATCCACATGCGTGGACATCACATTTTGGCTTGTCTAAACCACAACACAAAATTTTGCTCTACAAGGGGCCTGGTTTCCTCTTACGAGGATGTTATACTACCACCTAGTGGTGGCAGAAGAGTTTAACACATTACAGTTTTGATTCAACATGGCTGACAACACACCCAGAAGTTTGGACGGGAAATCCCAATACAAACGTCGACCAGGTAAAGAAATTGATCAGATTTTGTGTCTGATTCTTTTTCAGATATGTATAAAAGCGTTCAATGTTTGTTATGAATGTCAGATTTTACAAAAGTTAGCAACTCTAACGATTTACCATGTCTCTAAACATGATGTACACATATGTGGACTTTCGGACTTTGTTTAGTTAGTTTAGTTGACAGGGCGTCATATATGCTAACAACATAATGTGAGAATGACATTGTATTTTGGGATGTTTTAGGTAGAAAAATAGTTTACTACAGTACAAGCAGATATAACATGTTTCATAAATAAATCTACATATTTTTTCTATTAGATTTTTTTCCTCATGATGTTTTATTTTTTCCAGAGCGTTATTCTCTGTCACAAGCACTCGAGTTACTGGAGTTAATTAGTGGAGACAACTCAGAGGTGGAAGATTTGTCAGACACTGATGACCTTGTTGGGGATACTGAATATCAACCCCCCCCCAACAAGAGCCAAGCAGCAGTGAGGAGGACAGCAGTGGGTGTGATGACCCCATTCCACAGACCTCTCAGCTTATCAGGGGACGTAAACGTCACCGTGATGAATATGAAGGATATCGTTCAGATCGTGACATTGCCAGATCACGCACTCCTAGACGTCATTCTCGAACACAGCAAGAGCAGGCTGATATCTCAAACAATGTCCCTGAAGAGACAACACCAGGACCAAGCCATCAAGAACAGTCCAAGGAAGGACGTGGGATGCAATGGAGGGCCTCTCCACTAACACCAAATCAAGCCCAGTTTGAGCATGAGGAGGAAACTGTGCAGAACAGAGAGAACTGGACCCCACTGGACTACATAGAACAGTATATTGATAAAGATTTAATGAAAATGATAGCAGATTGTTCTAATGCTACATCACTGGCTAGAAATGGGGCCCCACTCAACACATCAACTGATGAAATGTATCATTTTTTTTTTGGTGCCTGTATTTTGATGTCTTGCGTACCTTATCCTGCAATCAGGATGTACTGGTCTAAAACCTTAAAATTCCCTGCCATCACTGAAAAGTTCACACGTGACAGATTCTTCAGACTGAGGCGATCACACATATTGATGATGTTCCAGAGGATCTCAGAGAATGTGATAAATTCTGGAAGGTGAGGCCATTTCTGAACCGCATTCTGAAAGGCTGCAAATCTCAGTATCAGTACTATTTTATAGTATAGGGAATATAGTATTACATTTACTAGTAAACAAGTTGTTTAAAATGAAACTTTACATTTTTATTTCATTTATGACCTTATGACAATCATCACTGATATCCAAACCTCTATGATTTATTTACTTGGAGTAAACAGCCCTAGTGATTCAAAAAATTCTTCAAGTTTATGCTCATTGAAGCTTCAAGAACAGTTCAAATAATCCAATATAAGCACATATAGATCAATAAGAGTAATACTCACCAGAGCAGGGAATACTCTCTGTTCATGACCCCGCCCCCTTCCAGACAGGTTTGTACAGCCTTGCAGTAGGGGGCTGCCTGGGTATTGGAGCTGAATGACTTCTAGTTGGAACCTCTAGAAGAGCACAAAGTTTCACAGTGTGGCGCAGGGGTTTACATAAAGTTACAACTCATACAAAGTGACAACTCACATTTGAACACTTTTAAAAAGAGGAGGGGAAATCTGAAGAAAAATGAATAAATGATGTGCTTGGAGGAGGGGGTATGACAGGAGATGAAAGGATTGGAGTGCTTTCTGTGAACTTTTGGCTCTCTTTTTTGGTAACACTTCCTCCTCGCTGTCATTGTCCGTGTCTCCAAAAATGAATAAATAAATAAAAATGACAGTGTGGGAGAAGAATATTAAAGAAATCTATTAAATATAAATGTTGATCTGAATAATCTCTTATTAATACAATAACTGCTTCTACTGAATGAAGAGCAATATCATACAACTGGTAAATAGGAACATTCAAACACTGGTTTATGTTTTCTCCTGCCTCTAATCTCCTCCTCTTGAGTCAGGGGTTTTCTTAGCTGCTGTCTTGCTTCTAAATAACGATCTGGGGGGGGGTACAGTTTGGCTTTAAATCAGATAGCTTTAGATCAAACACAAACAAATTAGAGGGGCAGGATGAATTATTCGTTAATGATTGATTAATAAATAAAATAAGCTATCAAACGTTAAATAATAAAGGGATATTTTTGCTAAAAGTATATTTGCTGAATGGCATTCATGTGAACAACATTTGTGTTTCTGTGAGTGCATACTACTCTTGGAAAGCTACCGCCCCCTAAATCAATTGCATTTTCGCTAGGCTGGATTTATACAATGAAATTTTCAAAAGGATTTGATTGGTTGAAACTTAAACAAAACTTGTGACACTTGTGTTGCATAATGTAAAGCCTCACACAACTCACTTAAAACCATTCTGAAGCTCAGCCACAGCAATAGCTTGCGGTTATCACAATCGTTTTGGCTGGCTGTAGGATAGACAGACAGACAAAAAATCGCAGAACAATAGTGCGGCAGGCCCCGGCGACGACGGCCGAGAGGAAGGCGGGGCCCAAACGCTCAGCGGCGACGAACCTCAGCAAGGACACCGGGGAGAGAGCCGCGAGTGTGGAGGGGGCAGAGCGCAAAGCCCGAGCTCCACCGACGGACGCGAGGCACAAGAGTGATGGCGGGAGGACGACGAGGACGCTGGTGCCAGCCATGAGAGACACCAGAGCAAGGAGTGAGTCCCGAGCTCCGCCGAGCTGAGCTGCCAGCTAGCTAGGTACTCGTTCCCTCTCGGCTCTGGTGAGCACCTTTAAAAAGAGCTGAGATGGAACAGAGCGAGAGAGAGAGAGAGAGAGGGACAAGCAGCAGTAGGAGACAGTGTGGAGAGCTGAAAAGCTCAAGGAATAGACTCAAAAGTCTAGCCAGCTTGAGCCACTGAAAAGTGGCCAGCTTAGTGTTGGTTGTGTTTCCGTTGTTTATTTTGTGTGGAAATAAAGAAATGGCTGCTACTACCAGGAATCCTGCCTCCAGCGTCCTCCTTGAGCCTGGGGTAACACATGCCTTGCTACAAACAGATAGATAGAGAACGGCAGAACAACAGATAGATAGAGATAGATATGTACACAACTGCGGAACAATAGATAGGACAAAGAATTGCAGAACAATAGAGAATTGCAAAACAACTGATAAATAGGATAGAGACACGATAGAATCCATTAAATTAATGCAAGTAATGTTGATGGAACTGAAACAAATCTATGCAATGGCTGGAGAGCAGAAGAAACAAAACCTGAGTTATTTGAAGTAGCTCACAAGATTTTTTTCTTGTAACGTCTTAATACAATTTTTTATTGTTTAATTTTATTCTAACGTTATCTGGTGTTTACTGGCAAACACTCACTTAATGCCCAGATAAATGTTTAAACAAACTGGTTAGGTGCTTTTACACAGTGCTGTACAAGGATAAAGATGACAATTTAAAAAGATCCTATTTTTTCTCTCTGGTTGGTGGACAAAACATGATACAAAATTATACAGCTTAGTTGAATACTTTATATTTGAAACTTTCTTGTAGCATATTTACTGTAAACAACATGTATGTTTTTGTTGTTTAAGTTTTTTGACTAGTAAATAGATTTTACTTGACTTTATAAATTTTGTTTCCATTTCTATGAGAATGCAAAACTGTTCTTTCGTCTTCAGCTTGTGCAGCCCATGACCAGCAGCTGTGATGTTTTTGCCATCACACACACTCCCTCTTGTGCTCTATTGCTTAATAATGCTCCTGCCATTCAGCTACAGCAAATAAGTTGCCAGTGTAAAGCCCACTTTTGCAGTCCCGCTATACTTGAATAAAGAATTCACATTTTAACGGCGGTAGTTCCAGGGTTATATAAACTAGAAACTATGTTGAATACAGTTTTGTAGATTAAACACATTTACATTTAGGAGTCTTGTGACAACTCAAAAATATAAATAACATGGGCATATCATTTTTAATGAGGGCCCTCAGAGGCATTTACCAAATAACACCCAAATATTTAGCCTCCAAGTTGTTAACTTTATCAATACATAATGACTTTGTATGATATTAAAACATTTATTATTATAATTTCTTCTCTTTAAGATTCTAAGACGCTTTACTATTTTATAGTATAGGGAATATAGTATTACATTTACTAGTAAACAAGTTGTTTAAAATGAAACTTTACATTTTTATTTCATTTATGACCTTATGACAATCATCACTGATATCCAAACCTCTATGATTTATTTACTTGGAGTAAACAGCCCTAGTGATTCAAAAAATTCTTCAAGTTTATGCTCATTGAAGCTTCAAGAACAGTTCAAATAATCCAATATAAGCACATATAGATCAATAAGAGTAATACTCACCAGAGCAGGGAATACTCTCTGTTCATGACCCCGCCCCCTTCCAGACAGGTTTGTACAGCCTTGCAGTAGGGGGCTGCCTGGGTATTGGAGCTGAATGACTTCTAGTTGGAACCTCTAGAAGAGCACAAAGTTTCACAGTGTGGCTTTAAATCAGATAGCTTTAGTTCAAACACAAACAAATTAGAGGGGCAGGATGAATTATTCGTTAATGATTGATTAATAAATAAAATAAGCTATCAAATGTTAAATAATAAAGGGATATTTTTGCTAAAAGTATATTTGCTGAATGGCATTCATGTGAACATCATTTGTGTTTTTGTGAGTGCATACTACTCTTGGAAAGCTACCGCTACCGCCCCCTAAATCAATTGCATTTTCGCTAGGCTGGATTTATACAATGAAATTTTCAAAAGGATTTGATTGGTTTAACTTAACCTCCTACGACCTGGCATCCACATGCGTGGACATCACATTTTGGCTTGTCTAAACCACAACACAAAATTTTGCTCTACAAGGGGCCTGGTTTCCTCTTACGAGGATGTTATACTACCACCTAGTGGTGGCAGAAGAGTTTAACACATTACAGTTTTGATTCAACATGGCTGACAACACACCCAGAAGTTTGGACGGGAAATCCCAATACAAACGTCGACCAGGTAAAGAAATTGATCAGATTTTGTGTCTGATTCTTTTTCAGATATGTATAAAAGCGTTCAATGTTTGTTATGAATGTCAGATTTTACAAAAGTTAGCAACTCTAACGATTTACCATGTCTCTAAACATGATGTACACATATGTGGACTTTCGGACTTTGTTTAGTTAGTTTAGTTGACAGGGCGTCATATATGCTAACAACATAATGTGAGAATGACATTGTATTTTGGGATGTTTTAGGTAGAAAAATAGTTTACTACAGTACAAGCAGATATAACATGTTTCATAAATAAATCTACATATTTTTTTCTATTAGATTTTTTTCCTCATGATGTTTTATTTTTTCCAGAGCGTTATTCTCTGTCACAAGCACTCGAGTTACTGGAGTTAATTAGTGGAGACAACTCAGAGGTGGAAGATTTGTCAGACACTGATGACCTTGTTGGGGATACTGAATATCAACCCCCCCCAACAAGAGCCAAGCAGCAGTGAGGAGGACAGCAGTGGGTGTGATGACCCCATTCCACAGACCTCTCAGCTTATCAGGGGACGTAAACGTCACCGTGATGAATATGAAGGATATCGTTCAGACGTCATTCTCGAACACAGCAAGAGCAGGCTGATATCTCAAACAATGTCCCTGAAGAGACAACACCAGGACCAAGCCATCAAGAACAGTCCAAGGAAGGACGTGGGATGCAATGGAGGGCCTCTCCACTAACACCAAATCAAGCCCAGTTTGAGCATGAGGAGGAAACTGTGCAGAACAGAGAGAACTGGACCCCACTGGACTACATAGAACAGTATATTGATAAAGATTTAATGAAAATGATAGCAGATTGTTCTAATGCTACATCACTGGCTAGAAATGGGGCCCCACTCAACACATCAACTGATGAAATGTATCATTTTTTTTTGGTGCCTGTATTTTGATGTCTTGCGTACCTTATCCTGCAATCAGGATGTACTGGTCTAAAACCTTAAAATTCCCTGCCATCACTGAAAAGTTCACACGTGACAGATTCTTCAGACTGAGGCGATCACACATGATGATGATGTTCCAGAGGATCTCAGAGAATGTGATAAATTCTGGAAGGTGAGGCCATTTCTGAACCGCATTCTGAAAGGCTGCAAATCTCAGTATCGACCACAATGCATTTCCATTGATGAGCAGATGATTCCATTCACAGGAGCTTGTCCATGCCGACAATATCTTCCAATGAAACCAAATCCAGTTGGCATGAAAAATTTTGGATGTGCAACAGCAGACGGTATTGTTCTGGACTTTGAAATTTATCAAGGTGCAGATGCACTCCTTGAGCAGGTTGAACAACCAGGGGATCTGGGTTTGGGAGGCTTGGTGATAGATCGTCTGTCTCAAACTCTGCATCCTAATACAAACATTTACTGTGATCGGTTCTTCACATCTATCAAAGTTATGGAACACATGATGAAGAAGCCGATGTATGTAACTGGTACAGTTATGAAGAATCGGGTCGCTGCAGCAGTACAGAAGCTACCAACTGACAAAAGAATGAAAAAGGATGGAAGAGGTACCTCAGCACAAGTTACCACTGAGGATGGAAAGATTTGTGTGGTGAAATGGTATGACAATAAACCAGTGTTGATGATGTCTTCTGTTCATGCTAGAGAGCCAGAAGACAACTGCCAGAGATGGGACAAAAAGCTGAAACAATATGTGACCATCTCGCGACCAAATATCATCCGTGAATACAACTCCAAGATGGGTGGAGTTGACCTTGCCGATAGAATGATGAGTTACTATCGCATGAGTGGCCGTACAAAGAAATGGACACTGCGGATGCTAATGCACTTTACAGATTTGGCTTTAGCCAACAGCTGGCTGCTGTACCGCAAAGACCTGACTGCATGTGGCACGCCAAAGAAGAACATCATGCAGTTCCTTGAATTTCGAATGGAAGTGGCCATGACCTTCTTGGCTCAGCATGCCAATGACAGCTCTGACGTTTCAGAACAGGATGACCCAGACGTGTTAGTCCAAGGGAAAAAGCGTCCAGTGAAGGCGGTGCCCCATGTCTCATTCCGCCGGAGGGCCAATGCACATCTGCCAGAGATGGTAAACATGAAGAATGCAGCGCGCTGCAGAGCAAAAGGCTGTTCAGGGAAAACTCGAGTGCGGTGTGTTACATGCAAGGTGTTCCTGTGCTTACAGGGAAATCGCAACTGTTACACAGCATTTCACACATAGATGTAAACACGTTCCCACAGGGGGAAAAAAAAAAAAAAAAAAACGTTTGAAGTAGCAGTTTTGGAATGTTAATGACATGCAATGTTCATGCAGAAATTTAAAAGAACAGTAAATAGAAAAATGTATGTTTTTTACATTATGTCTTCTTGTTGAAGCAGCACTACATATGAGCCTTATAGCTCAAAGGAACACAATTGTTGTTTGTACTTTTGTTTTGCACTCAGGCAAAAAATGCTGCTGTGTTCAGGTACAAAATAAATGTTTTGCACATCATTACTAATTGCAACTTCATTGTGTTCTATCGAAATATAAAACTAAAGTCCTCATATGCGGACATAATTTTTCTCAGAAACTACATCATGTAAAAATATAATTCTTTGTTTTTACACTAATCAGGTGCCAATTAGCCCAAATAACAAAGAGAAATAAAAAAATGCATGCCATGCAAGAGTTCGGGTCCTAGGAGGTTAAACAAAACTTGTGACACTTGTGTTGCATAATGTAAAGCCTCACACAACTCACTTAAAACCATTCTGAAGCTCAGCCACAGCAATAGCTTGCGGTTATCACAATCGTTTTGGCTGGCTGTAGGATAGACAGACAGACAGACAGACAGAAAATCGCAGAACAATAGTGCGGCAGGCCCCGGCGACGACGGCCGAGAGGAAGGCGGGGCCCAAACGCTCAGCGGCGACGAACCTCAGCAAGGACACCGGGGAGAGAGCCGCGAGTGTGGAGGGGGCAGAGCGCAAAGCCCGAGCTCCACCGACGGACGCGAGGCGCAAGAGTGATGGCGGGAGGACGACGAGGACGCTGGTGCCAGCCATGAGAGACACCAGAGCAAGGAGTGAGTCCTGAGCTCCGCCGAGCTGAGCTGCCAGCTAGCTAGGTACTCGTTCCCTCTCGGCTCTGGTGAGCACCTTTAAAAAGAGCTGAGAGGGAACAGAGCGAGAGACAAGCAGCAGTAGGAGACAGTGTGGAGAGCTGAAAAGCTCAAGGAATAGACTCAAAAGTCTAGCCAGCTTGAGCCACTGAAAAGTGGCCAGCTTAGTGTTGGTTGTGTTTCCGTTGTTTATTTTGTGTGGAAATAAAGAAATGGCTGCTACTACCAGGAATCCTGCCTCCAGCGTCCTCCTTGAGCCTGGGGTAACACATGCCTTGCTACAAACAGATAGATAGAGAACGGCAGAACAACAGATAGATAGAGATAGATATGTACACAACTGCGGAACAATAGATAGGACAAAGAATTGCAGAACAATAGAGAATTGCAAAACAACTGATAAATAGGATAGAGACACGATAGAATCCATTAAATTAATGCAAGTAATGTTGATGGAACTGAAACAAATCTATGCAATGGCTGGAGAGCAGAAGAAACAAAACCTGAGTTATTTGAAGTAGCTCACAAGATTTTTTTCTTGTAACGTCTTAATACAATTTTTTATTGTTTAATTTTATTCTAACGTTATCTGGTGTTTACTGGCAAACACTCACTTAATGCCCAGATAAATGTTTAAACAAACTGGTTAGGTGCTTTTACACAGTGCTGTACAAGGATAAAGATGACAATTTAAAAAGATCCTATTTTTTCTCTCTGGTTGGTGGACAAAACATGATACAAAATTATACAGCTTAGTTGAATACTTTATATTTGAAACTTTCTTGTAGCATATTTACTGTAAACAACATGTATGTTTTTGTTGTTTAAGTTTTTTGACTAGTAAATAGATTTTACTTGACTTTATAAATTTTGTTTCCATTTCTATGAGAATGCAAAACTGTTCTTTCGTCTTCAGCTTGTGCAGCCCATGACCAGCAGCTGTGATGTTTTTTGCCATCACACACACTCCCCCTCTTGTGTTGTAAATAAATGTAAAGCCTCACACAACTCACTTAAAACCATTCTGAAACTCAGCCACAGCAATAGCTTGCGGTTATCACAATCGTTTTGGCTGGTATAATCTAGAATATGCAACATATAAGGACTGCTCTCATACTTTAAATATAACAGTGATACTTGGAAAAAAAAAATGATGCAAGGCAATACAACTGAAGATACAAAGGTAAGCAACATGTTGCATGGAATTTTAATTAGCGAGAAAACTAAGTAGCTACTAATCTTGGCAACTAGTAAAATACTTCAGTGTACTGGTGTATTTTATTTGGGTTTGTGTAACTGCCAACTTCACCACAACCCTGAAGAATAAGCAGCTTAGATGATGAGTGACTGACTGAGTGAGTAACTGTCAAGTTGCATAGAAATTATGCTTAATGCAACTTGCGACCTACATCTAGTTGTGTGAAACTTTCCAAGTGTAAAGCCAGCCTCAGTTTTAACGAAAAATACTTACTTGGAATAGCTTATTGCATGATTTAAGAATTCTGACATCATGCTTTCCCCAGCTTTTGGGCACCAGTGCCACTGTTTTGGTGCCCAGGAATTCAATTAACAGGAACATGTAGAAATCTAGAATTACAAAAGATAGGTGCCACAGAAAAAAAGGAAATTATCATCAGTGCAGATAAAAATTAGTTTGACAGCTCAAATTTAAGTTGGAATTTTTTTGTATATCCACATAAAATTACATACTTGTATACCTAATTTTTCACCCATTGGCTGTAAAATTTGTTCTCTGGTGTGACATCAACAAAATGTTTAGTAAAGGAGCCTGTCACAAGCTGAGCATTTCTAAACCATAATAGCTTTAAACACTTCATGTATTTCATTTCAAATTGCACTAGATACAACTGTTTCGTTAAAATTAGAAGAACAATAAAGACCTTCATTTATGAATTGCATTTTGTGTTTATTTGCGTTATCTTGGTGATCTGAAACGTTTAAGTGTGACAAACATGCAAAAGAAATCAGGAAGGGGCACACACTTTTTCACACCACTGTGTGTGTGTGTGTGTTTCTGGGGACAGAGAAACAAAATACCTCAGGAGAAAACTTGCTATATATACTATATATATTTGTATGTAAAACCCCCTGACAAATAAAAAAAAAATTGCTACTACTTAATGCAAACAAAATATAACATCTCCCACTACAAATATCCAAAAGAACATAAAAATGTAATTTAAATTCTGATACATTTTTAAATTAGCTACTTAAATATTCTCAATATTCACACTATATTTACACTATTTACAGTGTATTTTACAGCTGTTACTGCATTTTTTCTACTTCTACTTGTAGTTTAATCTCTACTACAAGCATCACAGATGTAGTCCTTGCCCTCTGGAGTCTTTTTAACACAGCTGTAATGAAATCACTGCGGACAATGCTTACAGCCAATCTAAATGTTTGAATACAGATATATTCATCACCATTGTCGGTTTTAAATCTAACTAACGTATAATAATCTGTCAGAACTGAACTGGACTGTAAATGAAACAATACAAATTTATGATAAAGTAATAAATGTTGATAAAAAGGGGAGTTTAGTCAAACTCAGAATAACAAAAGTATTAAACTTTCAGATTCTTGTTTCAATTATTACTGCTTGCTTCTAGTTTAAACTTGCTTTCTACTTGGCGGCACGGTGGGTAGCGCTGTCGCCTCACAGCAAGGAGGTCCTGGGTTCTGTGTGGAGTTTGCATGTTCTCCCCGTGTCTGCGTGGGTTTCCTCCGGGTTCTCCGGTTTCCTCCCACAGTCCAAAAGACATGCAGTCAGGCCAATTGTGTAAAATGATCAAATTTTAAGTCGCTCTGGATAAGAGCGTCAGCCAAATGCCGTTAATGTAATGTAATGTAATGTAAATGTAATGTAAACTAGTAGGCCTAGAGGTTCCCTTACCAGTTATCTGAAGGGGCAAAGCGGCTATTTCCCTTCTTATGTCCTCCACACACTTGAGTTAAAGGAAACAGCCTCATCTCTCAGGATGCATTCAGCAAACTGTAAAACAAAACCATAATCAATTTTTTATTGTGACTGAGAATTCGGTTTTGTTAACTGTGGAAATCTATGTCATGCACTGCACATTCTGACACCAATAAATCATGTATTTTAAAATAAAACTTGATGATACTTAGAAACGAGGTGCAAATTTGGTCTGACTTGTTGGGGGGCTCAATGTCAACAGGCTATAGCTTACATACGGCAAAATATTCAAACACAAACCGAGGTAACAAAAAACAATGACTCGTGCTTTCCATCTCAATATTTTAACACAAAACAAATAATGTCTTCATGAGAATATTATACATATTTAATATATAAATATGTATTACATTTTTATTGCTTATGAAAATGAGCAATTCCATTGGGTCCATCTGCATCCATCTGAACGATACCCGAATAATGACGGACAGATAATGAATATGTTAGAGCATAATAACTCCCCCAAGATAGAAACATTACTTATCTTATACACACACACACACGTTATATTTATATTAATAAAATATATATATAAATGAAACCACATGTAAGATGATGGTACGAAAAAGATGCTAAAATTTCGATATAGACATATAGACAGATTGACTAATAGATCAGTATTCAATGTCGCCTTTTTTTTAATGTTACAAGTGAGGTCATTCATGATCATGATGTTTCAAAGCGCTGTGTGAAGCTTAGCATAAATACAAGATGAAAACACTGAAAGAGTATGCAAAGTAAACTTATAAATATATATTAGGCTAAATCATTATGAAATCATATTTTTCAGGGTGAGCTGAGCATATTTATACAATAATAAATAATCAAATAAATTCTATACCTAGAACCTAGAATAAAATGCATTATATATTATTCTATTCTAGAATCAGGGGTCACCATGAGTACATCACAAATACAGCCATTTTATTTACTATCTGAAACCACCAGTGAACCTACAAGTGCTTTTGTGTAATGGTGATAAGGGGGGGGGGGGTTCTTTGGAGACTATTTTGTCCTGCATGAACCCCTCCGGCATTCATGACGTAAAAAAAAAAAGCAAGTTAAAATTTGATCACAAAGCTACCATAAAATAAATTTCAGGCATCAGGCAGTATATATGCAAGTAACCATTTCATATAATAACTTTCTAAGAGGGAGTTTTCAGAGGCACCGAGTTCTTCAGACGTCTGGTTCCACAATCGTAGGGCATTTCACCCCAAACCCCTGTGAATGACTCAACATCGCAACCATTTCCCCTTTAGGGTTTAACTAACTCCAGCACCAGTCACCCCACGTCTCTCCCTCTATAGATTTCACTCCCTCAAATCGGAGTCGTTCTTCTTGAAATTCCAAAAAAACATTTAGCTTCTCGCTTCGTTTCTGATTCCAACAATCTGAAGGAAAAATGGGCTACAGAGCTTGATGAAACACTGTCTGATGAAAAGTGGGAGGAGAGTTTTTCCTGAATTCATCAATGCTACGTAAACTCCAGATAACGGCTTATTCAGTTTTAAGATATTATACAGGTTTTATTTCTCCAAAACTAAACTG
Source organism: Pygocentrus nattereri (assembly GCF_015220715.1). Classification (NCBI taxonomy): domain Eukaryota; kingdom Metazoa; phylum Chordata; class Actinopteri; order Characiformes; family Serrasalmidae; genus Pygocentrus; species Pygocentrus nattereri. Next base: position 158,611 of record NW_023618305.1, read on the forward strand.
AGTATAATATAGAGTTCACTTTCCCCTCTTTGCTATAGATAGATAGCGAGAAGTTAAATGTCTGGAGTCAGGATTAGATAGGAATAGCTCATATATAGTATGTTGCATCAGCTTAGTTATGGTATATTTTTTGGACATAATGTCTATGTTACAAATATTTAAAAAAAATATATGAATGAGAAGGATTGAATTTTGTTTTAAGTTGAGCAAAGGAAGCAAAACTATCATTTATATAGATGACCATAATGTACTTTAGTCAAATCTCTCTCCATGTTGAGAAAACATTGTCTAGTTGGGATAGGATTTAAAAAAGAAGAAAAAAAAAATATATATATATATAATATATATCAGCTATTGGGGTGTAAATGGAAACTGGCAGTAGAAAATAAATTCTTAATTGGATTTTAAATCCTCAAAGAACTACTTACAAATGAGCTTGCTGAAAATGTTTTTAGATATATGTGACCCGGAGCTCACCTCTGCCAGCAGGTAAGAATTCTAGCATCAGCAGCCCAGTAGTAGCGCTTCAACACAGGGAAGCCCGAACCTCCAGCTGCAGTAGATTTTATAGGTCTAAATGAATGATAAAATGACGGCATTAAGTTGAATAAAAAGGAGCAGAAAGATAGATATTCTGAAAAAGACAGAGCGTACCAAATCTTTATCTTTAAACCCTCATTTCTATGAGGTCACATGATTTGGGGGCAGCCAAAGGGAGAATAGCTGCTGTGTTGCCTTTCATTTATTCTCTGTGTAGAATATGAAAAAGCAAACTTATGTTACCAAATGAACATCTACAACCCAACATGTCATTAATGCACATGACTACTGTACTATCACTCCAGAGAGAGGGGTCTTCAGGAATACGGTGGTCTGTACTCTGACTCGCCTATTTCATGGGACTTCAAGTTGTGGTCTGTACAGAGCCGAATACGCGCTGTACAGACTGTCTAATAACAGCTCATATGCTCATTTCTCACGTGAAAGCGCGAGCTGTTACCGTAAAACGCGGTTTATGCGCGCGCTTGAACCTTTAGTGCAGACAGCGCGACCGAGCTTTTTACGAAGCGCGGGCGACTTACGGTATGAATTCGACAACGTTCCCAGCTTCGTGAAGCCTCTGAACAACGCAGCTCCGCTCAGCAGGGTTGCCAGGTCCTAGAAAAATATCCAGCCCAAAGTCAGTCTAAAACCCGCCCTTCAGAAGCTTAAACCAGCCCAAGATATATGTCTGTCACATCACCATGTTAGTGTGTCCTTAGCCCCCAGACACAGTGGTGGTGACAGGAACCAGAAGTTGGGATGAGTACAATGCAAATACAGTCATTTTACAGCTATTTTACATTTTGTAAACTTCTGCAGCACAACACTGTCCATTGCAACATCGATGCCCCCAGATGGCTTCCACTGCTGAACGATGGATGCAGCATCTGGAAGGTTTGCAGACCACCCTTGCTTCTCAATCCAGGCCTTGACTCTGGACTCAGAGGGCAGTCTACGGGCAAAGTGCTCTGTGAAGAAAGCAAAAAAACAAAAAGACATTAGTCAATAGGTTCAGACATAACAAATATGATGTGTATTCAAGGTAGTAATTAGAGATTAGACTAAGACTATGATAAGAGATTAATTCTTAAAGACTCACCAAGAACATGCTGCACCCGACGCTCGAGCTGTTCGCTACGCCAGCGGTCATAGCAGTAGCGTTCATACTCCCCTGCCAGGGATTTTCGCTGAGAGCGGTTGGGTGGCACCCCGTCCAACGTCACTGGATATGACCGGAGCAACTTGTCATAAGCAGCTTGGTCGGTCAGGTATGCCGAGGAACCCCTGGGTGTGTCGCTCTGGTCACTACTGCAAGTAGAGGAAATGAGATAAATGATGAGTACAGGAAACAGAAAAAAAATATATGAATTGTTTAAATGTAACCATGCTGGACCATACTAGTGAAAACATGAACAAATACTTACTCTGAATCACCCCGGAGATTCCTCAGGATCAGGAAAGCATCTACCGCTGAGCCTATCTCCTTCATCCGGTAGTGCTTCTCTGCTGTGGCCGTAGAGTGGGTGAGGTAGCCGGCCACCTTCGTCTTTTGGACATCGGACAGCTCCTTCGTTGCTGTCTCATATGCCCGTCTGGCCATCTGGCTGGTCACCTTCGGCACCTGATATCTGAAAAAGACAATATATTGCTTAGTACTCATACATTATTTTCATTATATAAAATAAAAAACTGAAGAGACTGCAGAGCTGGAGTTATTTTAGTTCAACTTACTTCTTGTGCAGCCGCTCCAGGTCATTGGAGGCGTTGTAGATGGCTTTGCCAGTGGAGGAAATGAAGAACCTCTCATCAGTCTCATCGTCATCCTCAACGCGCTTCCTCTTTTTTCCCAGCATGACTGGGCGCACCTCCGAGAAGTAGAGATCGAACCACTGTGAAAAGAAAACACAAAAACAAAACATACAATTAAAATCTAGCATTATCACAGCACATATCTAAAACCTAATGCCATTTATAACATAACTATATCAAAGATTAAGCATCTTACCATCTCCTGCTCCTGGGTAAGAACAAAGGTGGCCACCTGAGTGGAAACCACAACGAAACCAGGACGAGTGTCATCTCTCCTTCGGCTGATCCATTCCGTGACCTACAGCACACAAACAAATGATTCATTTGTTAAACTGAGTGAATGATTCAAATACTGAAATCAGAAAGAAATAAAAAAATAAGACTTATAACTAGGTATAACTTACAGTCATGTGCTCAACAACTCCAGGCCGCTGGGCATGGTCCAGAATCACAATGGCCTCTAGGTAATAGAGGACCAGCTGCAACTCTGTCAGGGTCAGCTGATGGCCTGGAGAGCACTCTCCCGCATGCAGCTTCCCAATGACAGCCAGGAAGTCTTTCTTGGCAGCGGCCAGCACGGCAGTGACCTGCGTTGAAGAGAGAACACCCTCCTGGAAGGTGTCGAATCTGTGAAGATAAAGTGAAGCATTGTTATAACCTATTATCAATACATTTATTGTTAAAATTACATTGTGGGTCCAGTTCATTATTTTAATATTCAATAAAGATACTGACCTCTTCCTGGTCGTCTCCTTGCTGACTTGTTTTGAAGTTGCCATCTGGATGTTGTCCAGGAATGAGATGTAGTTCTTGCAGTCCTCGTGCAGAACTCTGTCCGTGAAGCACAGGTCAGTGCTGCCCGTGTGGAACTTCAAGAACCTTAAGGAAGGAAAGAATAAAGGAAAAATCAGTCCCTATGATTCAAATTTAGCAGTATATTTATATATAGCATAGTATATACACATCAGGAGTACACTGCTCACCTTTTAACACTCTTGATGTAATTCTGTACCGTCTGCTTGCTGAGTCCGGCCTCTGAGAGCTTGAGGAAATACTCTCGGGACTTCTCATGCTGTCGCACAAACAGGAGACTGGCCTGCTGAGGGTCCATGAAGTACAGGAACCTTGCAACATTCTCCACCTGGAAAACAGAAGAACATAAGAAATTTACCTTAAAACTTGTTGATGTTTAGATGAAATAGATGGACTAATGTGTTATAATTATGTAATGACTAATATATTTGCAATACCAATTTTCTTACCTCCTGTTTGAAGTTTTCGTTCGACATGTCAAACTGTAGAAACTTTGCGAAGCTGACAAGGAGATCATGGTCTAGCGAGTGCTTCTTGTAGTAGCCCAAACTTGCCATCCTCTCCCTAAGGGAAGTTCCCTGCTTGGTTGTATCAGGGCTGAAAAAAAAAAACAAAAAGCAAAAACAAGTATTAAACTTTTTGCACTTCACAAGAAACACAGTGACCTTCCAAAAATCTAAAAGGAATGAAAGAAATCAAGGAACGTAAACACTCACCACTGATAGAGTTCCCCAGAGCTTTCTGAGCTGGACTCAGCCGGAGCCTCGACAGGAACATCAGGAACAGCTGGAACAGCAGCAGTCGGGGCTTCAGTTGGGATGCCAACCACAGCGTTTCCTCTGCTCTCCAGCTCCTCGATCATCCTGCGAGGATTAAAACACATTAACATTTAGCTTTCTTATACTAAAATAAGAAAAAATATATACTTTATGGTAACTTTGGTCAGCATCTTACCTGCCAATAGTATCAGGGCTCTGCATGATCCTGCTGAGGAGAGAGTACTCCCAGACACGACCAGTGCGCAACAGATTGCTGACAGCTCTCTTGGCAGATTCCACCACAGCCAGAATGTCAGCTTCTGACGAGGTCCTCATGCAGGATCGTCTGAGGTGAACTGGAAGGCTCCAATGAGTCTTCTTGCAAATAGGACACAGGAGAAAGTTCCTACTGCGAGGTTGCCTGTTAGATAAAAACAGAAAGACAGATATTTTAGCATTAATGAGCATAGTCTAACAACGGGCCTATTACAGCATCATTAAGCCCATTCACACGCTGGGAGCAATTCACAGGTTTAGAACACATGACTCATGGAAATATTTTAAAGAAGAAAATTAAAACATTTAAAAAAATCTTTGTGAATATACTGTAGCTAGCAAAGAAGCTGAGATATTTTCAGTCAAAATGTACAGAAAATTCTCTCAAGCTGGGAGATCAACCATATGGTGGATATTTCCCAGCCTCTGACTGTGTAACATCCATAGACCTGTACTGTTATCAATGTATTTATTCTTAAAAATCAGCAGCTATCTTTACATATTTATTATCCCTGTAAAGCTAAATTTACATAGAATTGTTGAGTTAGTAATCCAAAAAAGTAATCCAAAGTAAAAAGTAATCCAAAAACAAGTATAAACATCAAATTAACATGCTTTGTTGGTTCCCATAGCATTTTCCTTGTAGCCAAGTCAAAGTGGCCATAGAGTTTACTACAGTAAATTAAAGACAAACTTGTACTTACTCAGCAGAAGCAGCAGCAGAAGAAGAAGCAGCAGAAGAAGCCATCTCAGTCGAGAAGATTGCTGGTCACTGGAGCAGAGAAGGTCAAGAAGGTCAAGTAGGTCGCTGATCTTGGCAAGACAAGGATCAGAGGTGGTTTGGGAAGCTCAAACCAGCTGCTTATATGCTACTGTAAACAAAAAGTACACGCCCCCCACTTGACTGGGCTATCACCTGGTTGGATGATGGCTGTGGTCCAGTGGGGCCAATGAGGTGACAAGAGGGAGGAGCAACCCCAGGATGGGTGTTCCCAGCTTCTCAATGTGTAACACCCAGATATATACACATATTTAGTAACTTTGGAAAGCTTGTGATGAATATTTTCCAAATATGTAAGAATACTCACAGGCTGAGAGATTTTAGGTCAAATTAGCCAGTCTTTGCCAGGTTCAGAATTTGTTCAGCCTAAATTGGTTAGAATGGCAACCCCTGTTAAATCTTTATGAATCCTGTACCATACTCACATGCTGATAGATTTTAGGTCAAAATGTCAAGTTGGATTGAGAATCCGGGAGGAGCGACCCCATGGTTGAAGTACCCAGTTTCTCAATGTGTAACCCCCAGATATATGCACATATTTAGTATCTGGAACAGCTGGAACAGCAGGAGCTGGTTCTTTAGTTGGGATGCCAACCACAGCATTTCCTCTGCTCTGCAGCTCCTCGATCATCCTCAAGGAATAAAACACATATTTACATTTAGCTTTCTTATACTTAAATAAGAAAAAAAATACTTTAAGGTAACTTAAAAGTAACCATGGTCAGCATCATACCTGCCAATAGGGTCAGGGCTCTTCATGATCCTGCTGAGGAGAGAGTATTCCCAGACACGGCCAGTACGCATCAAATTGCTGGCAGCTCTCTTGGCAGATTCCACCACAGCCAGAATGTCAGCTTCTGAGGAATTCTTCATGCATGATCACCTGAGAGGAACTGGAATGCTCCAATTAGTCTTCTTGCACATAGGACAAAGGAGAAAGGTCCTACTGTTAGCTTGCCTGTTAGATAAAAACAGACAAAAAGAGAAAGACAATAGATATTTTAGCATTAATGAGCATAGTCTAACAACGGGCCTATTGCAGCACCATTGAGCCTATTCACAAGCTGGGAGCAATTCACAGGTTTAGAACAAAAGACTCAAATCAAATCAAATTGATTCTAGGTTTTACAGATAGAGAATCCAGGAGGAGCAACACATTGGTTGAAGTTCCCAGCTTCTCAACATGCAATACCCAGCTATATGCACATATTTAGTACCATTGGAAAGCCTGTGAAGAGTACTTTCCAAATATGTAAGAATTATTTCTGTATTTTACTCACAGGCTGAGAGATTGTAGGTCAAATTAGCCAACTTTTGCCAGGTTCAGAATTTATTCCGTCTAAATTGGTTAGAATGGCAACCCCTGTTAAATCTTTAGTTATAAAGATATATGAACACATATACTATTGCTGTAAATCGTGGAGTGAGTACTTTCCAAATATGTAAGAATCATTTCTGTAACATACTCACAGACTGAGATATTTTAGGTCAAATTAGCCAACTTTTGCCAGGTTCAGAATTTATTCCGCCTAAATTGGTTAGAATGGCAACCCCTGTTAAATCTTTAGTTATAAAGATATATGAACACATATACTATTGCTGTAAATGATGGAGTGAGTACTTTCCAAATATGTAAGAATCATTTCTGTAACATACTCACAGGCTGAGAGATTGTAGGTCAAATTAGCCAACTTTTGCCAGGTTCAGAATTTATTCCGCCTAAATTGGTTAGAATGGCAACCCCTGTTAAATCTTTAGTTATAAAGATATATGAACACAAATACTATTGCTGTAAAGCTTGGGGTGATTGCTTTCCAAATATGTAAGAATCATTTCTGTAACATACTCACAGGCTGAGAGATTGTAGGTCAAATTAGCCAACTTTTGCCAGGTTCAGAATTTTTTCCGTCTAAATTGGTTAGAATGGCAACCCCTGTTAAATCTTTAGTTATAAAGATATATGAACACAAATACTATTGCTGTAAAGCTTGGAGTGACTGCTTTCCAAATATGTAAGAATCATTTCTGTAACATACTCACAGGCTGAGAGATTTTAGATCAAAATGTCAAGTTGATTCTGGGTTTTACAGATTGAGAATCCGGGAGGAGCAACACATTGGTTGACGTTCCCAGCTTCTCAACGTGCAATACCCAGATATATGCACATATTTAGTATCACTGGAAAGCTTGTGAAGAGTACTTTCCAAATATGTAAGAATTATTTCTGTATTTTACTCACAGGCTGAGAGATTGTAGGTCAAATTAGCCAACTTTTGCCAGGTTCAGAATTTATTCCGCCTAAATTGGTTAGAATGGCAACCCCTGTTAAATCTTTAGTTATAAAGATATATGAACACATATACTATTGCTGTAAATGATGGAGTGAGTACTTTCCAAATATGTAAGAATCATTTCTGTAACATACTCACAGGCTGAGAGATTGTAGGTCAAATTAGCCAACTTTTGCCAGGTTCAGAATTTATTCCGCCTAAATTGGTTAGAATGGCAACCCCTGTTAAATCTTTAGTTATAAAGATATATGAACACAAATACTATTGCTGTAAAGCTTGGGGTGATTGCTTTCCAAATATGTAAGAATCATTTCTGTAACATACTCACAGGCTGAGAGATTGTAGGTCAAATTAGCCAACTTTTGCCAGGTTCAGAATTTTTTCCGTCTAAATTGGTTAGAATGGCAACCCCTGTTAAATCTTTAGTTATAAAGATATATGAACACAAATACTATTGCTGTAAAGCTTGGAGTGACTGCTTTCCAAATATGTAAGAATCATTTCTGTAACATACTCACAGGCTGAGAGATTTTAGATCAAAATGTCAAGTTGATTCTGGGTTTTACAGATTGAGAATCCGGGAGGAGCAACACATTGGTTGACGTTCCCAGCTTCTCAACGTGCAATACCCAGATATATGCACATATTTAGTATCACTGGAAAGCTTGTGAAGAGTACTTTCCAAATATGTAAGAATTATTTCTGTATTTTACTCACAGGCTGAGAGATTGTAGGTCAAATTAGCCAACTTTTGCCAGGTTCAGAATTTATTCCGCCTAAATTGGTTAGAATGGCAACCCCTGTTAAATCTTTAGTTATAAAGATATATGAACACATATACTATTGCTGTAAATGATGGAGTGAGTACTTTCCAAATATGTAAGAATCATTTCTGTAACATACTCACAGGCTGAGAGATTGTAGGTCAAATTAGCCAACTTTTGCCAGGTTCAGAATTTATTCCGCCTAAATTGGTTAGAATGGCAACCCCTGTTAAATCTTTAGTTATAAAGATATATGAACACAAATACTATTGCTGTAAAGCTTGGGGTGATTGCTTTCCAAATATGTAAGAATCATTTCTGTAACATACTCACAGGCTGAGAGATTGTAGGTCAAATTAGCCAACTTTTGCCAGGTTCAGAATTTTTTCCGTCTAAATTGGTTAGAATGGCAACCCCTGTTAAATCTTTAGTTATAAAGATATATGAACACAAATACTATTGCTGTAAAGCTTGGAGTGACTGCTTTCCAAATATGTAAGAATCATTTCTGTAACATACTCACAGGCTGAGAGATTTTAGATCAAAATGTCAAGTTGATTCTGGGTTTTACAGATTGAGAATCCGGGAGGAGCAACACATTGGTTGACGTTCCCAGCTTCTCAACGTGCAATACCCAGATATATGCACATATTTAGTATCACTGGAAAGCTTGTGAAGAGTACTTTCCAAATATGTAAGAATTATTTCTGTAATTTACTCACAGGCTGAGAGATTGTAGGTCAAATTAGCCAACTTTTGCCAGGTTCAGAATTTATTCCGCCTAAATTGGTTAGAATGGCAACCCCTGTTAAATCTTTAGTTATAAAGATATATGAACACATATACTATTGCTGTAAATGATGGAGTGAGTACTTTCCAAATATGTAAGAATCATTTCTGTAACATACTCACAGGCTGAGAGATTGTAGGTCAAATTAGCCAACTTTTGCCAGGTTCAGAATTTATTCCGCCTAAATTGGTTAGAATGGCAACCCCTGTTAAATCTTTAGTTATAAAGATATATGAACACAAATACTATTGCTGTAAAGCTTGGGGTGATTGCTTTCCAAATATGTAAGAATCATTTCTGTAACATACTCACAGGCTGAGAGATTGTAGGTCAAATTAGCCAACTTTTGCCAGGTTCAGAATTTTTTCCGTCTAAATTGGTTAGAATGGCAACCCCTGTTAAATCTTTAGTTATAAAGATATATGAACACAAATACTATTGCTGTAAAGCTTGGAGTGACTGCTTTCCAAATATGTAAGAATCATTTCTGTAACATACTCACAGGCTGAGAGATTTTAGATCAAAATGTCAAGTTGATTCTGGGTTTTACAGATTGAGAATCCGGGAGGAGCAACACATTGGTTGACGTTCCCAGCTTCTCAACGTGCAATATCCAGATATATGCACATATTTAGTATCACTGGAAAGCTTGTGAAGAGTACTTTCCAAATATGTAAGAATCATTTCTGTAACATACTCACAGGCTGAGAGATTGTAGGTCAAATTAGCCAACTTTTGCCAGGTTCAGAATTTTTTCCGCCTAAATTGGTTAGAATGGCAACCCCTGTTAAATCTTTAGTTATAAAGATATATGAACACAAATACTATTGCTGTAAAGCTTGGGGTGATTGCTTTCCAAATATGTAAGAATCATTTCTGTAACATACTCACAGGCTGAGAGATTGTAGGTCAAATTAGCCAACTTTTGCCAGGTTCAGAATTTTTTCCGTCTAAATTGGTTAGAATGGCAACCCCTGTTAAATCTTTAGTTATAAAGATATATGAACACAAATACTATTGCTGTAAAGCTTGGAGTGACTGCTTTCCAAATATGTAAGAATCATTTCTGTAACATACTCACAGGCTGAGAGATTTTAGATCAAAATGTCAAGTTGATTCTGGGTTTTACAGATTGAGAATCCGGGAGGAGCAACACATTGGTTGACGTTCCCAGCTTCTCAACGTGCAATACCCAGATATATGCACATATTTAGTATCACTGGAAAGCTTGTGAAGAGTACTTTCCAAATATGTAAGAATTATTTCTGTATTTTACTCACAGGCTGAGAGATTGTAGGTCAAATTAGCCAACTTTTGCCAGGTTCAGAATTTATTCCGCCTAAATTGGTTAGAATGGCAACCCCTGTTAAATCTTTAGTTATAAAGATATATGAACACATATACTATTGCTGTAAATGATGGAGTGAGTACTTTCCAAATATGTAAGAATCATTTCTGTAACATACTCACAGGCTGAGAGATTGTAGGTCAAATTAGCCAACTTTTGCCAGGTTCAGAATTTATTCCGCCTAAATTGGTTAGAATGGCAACCCCTGTTAAATCTTTAGTTATAAAGATATATGAACACAAATACTATTGCTGTAAAGCTTGGGGTGATTGCTTTCCAAATATGTAAGAATCATTTCTGTAACATACTCACAGGCTGAGAGATTGTAGGTCAAATTAGCCAACTTTTGCCAGGTTCAGAATTTTTTCCGTCTAAATTGGTTAGAATGGCAACCCCTGTTAAATCTTTAGTTATAAAGATATATGAACACAAATACTATTGCTGTAAAGCTTGGAGTGACTGCTTTCCAAATATGTAAGAATCATTTCTGTAACATACTCACAGGCTGAGAGATTTTAGATCAAAATGTCAAGTTGATTCTGGGTTTTACAGATTGAGAATCCGGGAGGAGCAACACATTGGTTGACGTTCCCAGTTTCTCAACGTGCAATATCCAGATATATGCACATATTTAGTATCACTGGAAAGCTTGTGAAGAGTACTTTCCAAATATGTAAGAATTATTTCTGTAACATACTCACAGGCTGAGAGATTGTAGGTCAAATTAGCCAACTTTTGCCAGGTTCAGAATTTTTTCCATCTAAATTGGTTAGAATGGCAACCCCTGTTAAATCTTTAGTTATAAAGATATATGAACACAAATACTATTGCTGTAAAGCTTGGGGTGACTGCTTTCCAAATATGTAAGAATCATTTCTGTAACATACTCACATGCTGAGAGATTTTAGATCAAAATGTCAAGTTGATTCTGGGTTTTACAGATTGAGAATCCAGGATGAGCAACACATTGGTTGAAGTTCCCAGCTTCTCAAAATGCAATACCCAGATATATGCACATATTTAGTACCATTGGAAAGCTTGTGAGAGTACTTTCCAAATATGTAAGAATTATTTCTGTATTTTACTCACAGGCTGAGAGATTGTAGGTCAAATTAGCCAACTTTTGCCAGGTTCAGAATTTATTCCGCCTAAATTGGTTAGAATGGCAACCCCTGTTAAATCTTTAGTTATAAAGATATATGAACACATATACTATTGCTGTAAATGATGGAGTGAGTACTTTCCAAATATGTAAGAATCATTTCTGTAACATACTCACAGGCTGAGAGATTGTAGGTCAAATTAGCCAACTTTTGCCAGGTTCAGAATTTATTCCGCCTAAATTGGTTAGAATGGCAACCCCTGTTAAATCTTTAGTTATAAAGATATATGAACACAAATACTATTGCTGTAAAGCTTGGGGTGATTGCTTTCCAAATATGTAAGAATCATTTCTGTAACATACTCACAGGCTGAGAGATTGTAGGTCAAATTAGCCAACTTTTGCCAGGTTCAGAATTTTTTCCGTCTAAATTGGTTAGAATGGCAACCCCTGTTAAATCTTTAGTTATAAAGATATATGAACACAAATACTATTGCTGTAAAGCTTGGAGTGACTGCTTTCCAAATATGTAAGAATCATTTCTGTAACATACTCACAGGCTGAGAGATTTTAGATCAAAATGTCAAGTTGATTCTGGGTTTTACAGATTGAGAATCCGGGAGGAGCAACACATTGGTTGACGTTCCCAGCTTCTCAACGTGCAATACCCAGATATATGCACATATTTAGTATCACTGGAAAGCTTGTGAAGAGTACTTTCCAAATATGTAAGAATTATTTCTGTATTTTACTCACAGGCTGAGAGATTGTAGGTCAAATTAGCCAACTTTTGCCAGGTTCAGAATTTATTCCGCCTAAATTGGTTAGAATGGCAACCCCTGTTAAATCTTTAGTTATAAAGATATATGAACACATATACTATTGCTGTAAATGATGGAGTGAGTACTTTCCAAATATGTAAGAATCATTTCTGTAACATACTCACAGGCTGAGAGATTGTAGGTCAAATTAGCCAACTTTTGCCAGGTTCAGAATTTATTCCGCCTAAATTGGTTAGAATGGCAACCCCTGTTAAATCTTTAGTTATAAAGATATATGAACACAAATACTATTGCTGTAAAGCTTGGGGTGATTGCTTTCCAAATATGTAAGAATCATTTCTGTAACATACTCACAGGCTGAGAGATTGTAGGTCAAATTAGCCAACTTTTGCCAGGTTCAGAATTTTTTCCGTCTAAATTGGTTAGAATGGCAACCCCTGTTAAATCTTTAGTTATAAAGATATATGAACACAAATACTATTGCTGTAAAGCTTGGAGTGACTGCTTTCCAAATATGTAAGAATCATTTCTGTAACATACTCACAGGCTGAGAGATTTTAGATCAAAATGTCAAGTTGATTCTGGGTTTTACAGATTGAGAATCCGGGAGGAGCAACACATTGGTTGACGTTCCCAGCTTCTCAACGTGCAATACCCAGATATATGCACATATTTAGTATCACTGGAAAGCTTGTGAAGAGTACTTTCCAAATATGTAAGAATTATTTCTGTATTTTACTCACAGGCTGAGAGATTGTAGGTCAAATTAGCCAACTTTTGCCAGGTTCAGAATTTATTCCGCCTAAATTGGTTAGAATGGCAACCCCTGTTAAATCTTTAGTTATAAAGATATATGAACACATATACTATTGCTGTAAATGATGGAGTGAGTACTTTCCAAATATGTAAGAATCATTTCTGTAACATACTCACAGGCTGAGAGATTGTAGGTCAAATTAGCCAACTTTTGCCAGGTTCAGAATTTATTCCGCCTAAATTGGTTAGAATGGCAACCCCTGTTAAATCTTTAGTTATAAAGATATATGAACACAAATACTATTGCTGTAAAGCTTGGGGTGATTGCTTTCCAAATATGTAAGAATCATTTCTGTAACATACTCACAGGCTGAGAGATTGTAGGTCAAATTAGCCAACTTTTGCCAGGTTCAGAATTTTTTCCGTCTAAATTGGTTAGAATGGCAACCCCTGTTAAATCTTTAGTTATAAAGATATATGAACACAAATACTATTGCTGTAAAGCTTGGAGTGACTGCTTTCCAAATATGTAAGAATCATTTCTGTAACATACTCACAGGCTGAGAGATTTTAGATCAAAATGTCAAGTTGATTCTGGGTTTTACAGATTGAGAATCCGGGAGGAGCAACACATTGGTTGACGTTCCCAGCTTCTCAACGTGCAATATCCCAGATATATGCACATATTTAGTATCACTGGAAAGCTTGTGAAGAGTACTTTCCAAATATGTAAGAATTATTTCTGTAAATTACTCACAGGCTGAGAGATTGTAGGTCAAATTAGCCAACTTTTGCCAGGTTCAGAATTTATTCCGCCTAAATTGGTTAGAATGGCAACCCCTGTTAAATCTTTAGTTATAAAGATATATGAACACATATACTATTGCTGTAAAGCTTGGAGTGACTGCTTTCCAAATATGTAAGAATCATTTCTGTAACATACTCACATGCTGAGAGATTTTAGATCAAAATGTCAAGTTGATTCTGGGTTTTACAGATTGAGAATCCAGGATGAGCAACACATTGGTTGAAGTTCCCAGCTTCTCAAAATGCAATACCCAGATATATGCACATATTTAGTACCATTGGAAAGCTTGTGATGAGTACTTTCCAAATATGTAAGAATTATTTCTGTAACATACTCACAGGCTGAGAGATTGTAGGTCAAATTAGCCAACTTTTGCCAGGTTCAGAATTTATTCCGCCTAAATTGGTTAGAATGGCAACCCCTGTTAAATCTTTAGTTATAAAGATATATGAACACATATACTATTGCTGTAAATGATGGAGTGAGTACTTTCCAAATATGTAAGAATCATTTCTGTAACATACTCACAGGCTGAGAGATTGTAGGTCAAATTAGCCAACTTTTGCCAGGTTCAGAATTTATTCCGCCTAAATTGGTTAGAATGGCAACCCCTGTTAAATCTTTAGTTATAAAGATATATGAACACAAATACTATTGCTGTAAAGCTTGGGGTGATTGCTTTCCAAATATGTAAGAATCATTTCTGTAACATACTCACAGGCTGAGAGATTGTAGGTCAAATTAGCCAACTTTTGCCAGGTTCAGAATTTTTTCCGTCTAAATTGGTTAGAATGGCAACCCCTGTTAAATCTTTAGTTATAAAGATATATGAACACAAATACTATTGCTGTAAAGCTTGGAGTGACTGCTTTCCAAATATGTAAGAATCATTTCTGTAACATACTCACAGGCTGAGAGATTTTAGATCAAAATGTCAAGTTGATTCTGGGTTTTACAGATTGAGAATCCGGGAGGAGCAACACATTGGTTGACGTTCCCAGTTTCTCAACGTGCAATATCCAGATATATGCACATATTTAGTATCACTGGAAAGCTTGTGAAGAGTACTTTCCAAATATGTAAGAATTATTTCTGTAACATACTCACAGGCTGAGAGATTGTAGGTCAAATTAGCCAACTTTTGCCAGGTTCAGAATTTTTTCCATCTAAATTGGTTAGAATGGCAACCCCTGTTAAATCTTTAGTTATAAAGATATATGAACACAAATACTATTGCTGTAAAGCTTGGGGTGACTGCTTTCCAAATATGTAAGAATCATTTCTGTAACATACTCACAGGCTGAGAGATTTTAGATCAAAATGTCAAGTTGATTCTGGGTTTTACAGATTGAGAATCCAGGATGAGCAACACATTGGTTGAAGTTCCCAGCTTCTCAAAATGCAATACCCAGATATATGCACATATTTAGTACCATTGGAAAGCTTGTGATGAGTACCTTCCAAATATGTAAGAATCATTTCTGTAACATACTCACAGAC
Organism: Pygocentrus nattereri; assembly: GCF_015220715.1. Taxonomy (NCBI): domain Eukaryota; kingdom Metazoa; phylum Chordata; class Actinopteri; order Characiformes; family Serrasalmidae; genus Pygocentrus; species Pygocentrus nattereri. The sequence goes on from NW_023618305.1 coordinate 173,732, forward strand.
TGAGATATTTTAGGTCAAATTAGCCAACTTTTGCCAGGTTCAGAATTTATTCCGCCTAAATTGGTTAGAATGGCAACCCCTGTTAAATCTTTAGTTATAAAGATATATGAACACAAATACTATTGCTGTAAAGCTTGGGGTGACTGCTTTCCAAATATGTAAGAATCATTTCTGTAGATCTCACACAACTCACTTAAAACCATTCTGAAGCTCAGCCACAGCAATAGCTTGCGGTTATCACAATCGTTTTGGCTGGCTGTAGGATAGACAGACAGACAGAAAATCGCAGAACAATAGTGCGGCAGGCCCCGGCGACGACGGCCGAGAGGAAGGCGGGGCCCAAACGCTCAGCGGCGACGAACCTCAGCAAGGACACCGGGGAGAGAGCCGCGAGTGTGGAGGGGGCAGAGCGCAAAGCCCGAGCTCCACCGACGGACGCGAGGCACAAGAGTGATGGCGGGAGGACGACGAGGACGCTGGTGCCAGCCATGAGAGACACCAGAGCAAGGAGTGAGTCCCGAGCTCCGACGAGCTGAGCTGCCAGCTAGCTAGGTACTCGTTCCCTCTCGGCTCTGGTGAGCACCTTTAAAAAGAGCTGAGATGGAACAGAGCGAGAGAGAGAGAGAGAGAGGGACAAGAAGCAGTAGGAGACAGTGTGGAGAGCTGAAAAGCTCAAGGAATAGACTCAAAAGTCTAGCCAGCTTGAGCCACTGAAAAGTGGCCAGCTTAGTGTTGGTTGTGTTTCCGTTGTTTATTTTGTGTGGAAATAAAGAAATGGCTGCTACTACCAGGAATCCTGCCTCCAGCGTCCTCCTTGAGCCTGGGGTAACACATGCCTTGCTACAAACAGATAGATAGAGAACGGCAGAACAACAGATAGATAGAGATAGATATGTACACAACTGCGGAACAATAGATAGGACAAAGAATTGCAGAACAATAGAGAATTGCAAAACAACTGATAAATAGGATAGAGACACGATAGAATCCATTAAATTAATGCAAGTAATGTTGATGGAACTGAAACAAATCTATGCAATGGCTGGAGAGCAGAAGAAACAAAACCTGAGTTATTTGAAGTAGCTCACAAGATTTTTTTCTTGTAACGTCTTAATACAATTTTTTATTGTTTAATTTTATTCTAACGTTATCTGGTGTTTACTGGCAAACACTCACTTAATGCCCAGATAAATGTTTAAACAAAGTGGTTAGGTGCTTTTACACAGTGCTGTACAAGGATAAAGATGACAATTTAAAAAGATCCTATTTTTTCTCTCTGGTTGGTGGACAAAACATGATACAAAATTATACAGCTTAGTTGAATACTTTATATTTGAAACTTTCTTGTAGCATATTTACTGTAAACAACATGTATGTTTTTGTTGTTTAAGTTTTTTGACTAGTAAATAGATTTTACTTGACTTTATAAATTTTGTTTCCATTTCTATGAGAATGCAAAACTGTTCTTTCGTCTTCAGCTTGTGCAGCCCATGACCAGCAGCTGTGATGTTTTTGCCATCACACACACTCCCTCTTGTGCTCTATTGCTTAATAATGCTCCTGCCATTCAGCTACAGCAAATAAGTTACCAGTGTAAAGCCCACTTTTGCAGTCCCGCTATACTTGAATAAAGAATTCACATTTTAACGGCGGTAGTTCCAGGGTTATATAAACTAGAAACTATGTTGAATACAGTTTTGTAGATTAAACACATTTACATTTAGGAGTCTTGTGACAACTCAAAAATATAAATAACATGGGCATATCATTTTTAATGAGGGCCCTCAGAGGCATTTACCAAATAACACCCAAATATTTAGCCTCCAAGTTGTTAACTTTATCAATACATAATGACTTTGTATGATATTAAAACATTTATTATTATAATTTCTTCTCTTTAAGATTCTAAGACGCTTTACTATTTTATAGTATAGGGAATATAGTATTACATTTACTAGTAAACAAGTTGTTTAAAATGAAACTTTACATTTTTATTTCATTTATGACCTTATGACAATCATCACTGATATCCAAACCTCTATGATTTATTTACTTGGAGTAAACAGCCCTAGTGATTCAAAAAATTCTTCAAGTTTATGCTCATTGAAGCTTCAAGAACAGTTCAAATAATCCAATATAAGCACATATAGATCAATAAGAGTAATACTCACCAGAGCAGGGAATACTCTCTGTTCATGACCCCGCCCCCTTCCAGACAGGTTTGTACAGCCTTGCAGTAGGGGGCTGCCTGGGTATTGGAGCTGAATGACTTCTAGTTGGAACCTCTAGAAGAGCACAAAGTTTCACAGTGTGGCGCAGGGGTTTACATAAAGTTACAACTCATACAAAGTGACAACTCACATTTGAACACTTTTAAAAAGAGGAGGGGAAATCTGAAGAAAAATGAATAAATGATGTGCTTGGAGGAGGGGGTATGACAGGAGATGAAAGGATTGGAGTGCTTTCTGTGAACTTTTGGCTCTCTTTTTTGGTAACACTTCCTCCTCGCTGTCATTGTCCGTGTCTCCAAAAATGAATAAATAAATAAAAATGACAGTGTGGGAGAAGAATATTAAAGAAATCTATTAAATATAAATGTTGATCTGAATAATCTCTTATTAATACAATAACTGCTTCTACTGAATGAAGAGCAATATCATACAACTGGTAAATAGGAACATTCAAACACTGGTTTATGTTTTCTCCTGCCTCTAATCTCCTCCTCTTGAGTCAGGGGTTTTCTTAGCTGCTGTCTTGCTTCTAAATAACGATCTTAAATTAATGCAAGTAATGTTGATGGAACTGAAACAAATCTATGCAATGGCTGGAGAGCAGAAGAAACAAAACCTGAGTTATTTGAAGTAGCTCACAAGATTTTTTCTTGTAACGTCTTAATACAATGTTTTATTGTTTAATTTTATTCTAACGTTATCTGGTGTTTACTGGCAAACACTCACTTAATGCCCAGATAAATGTTTAAACAAACTGGTTAGGTGCTTTTACACAGTGCTGTACAAGGATAAAGATGACAATTTAAAAAGATCCTATTTTTTCTCTCTGGTTGGTGGACAAAACATGATACAAAATTATACAGCTTAGTTGAATACTTTATATTTGATATTTGTTTCCATTTCTATGAGAATGCAAAACTGTTCTTTCGTCTTCAGCTTGTGCAGCCCATGACCAGCAGCTGTGATGTTTTTTGCCATCACACACACTCCCCCTCTTGTGTTGTAAATAAATGTAAAGCCTCACACAACTCACTTAAAACCATTCTGAAACTCAGCCACAGCAATAGCTTGCGGTTATCACAATCGTTTTGGCTGGTATAATCTAGAATATGCAACATATAAGGACTGCTCTCATACTTTAAATATAACAGTGATACTTGGAAAAAAAAATGATGCAAGGCAATACAACTGAAGATACAAAGGTAAGCAACATGTTGCATGGAATTTTAATTTTAAAAACTAAGTAGCTACTAATCTTGGCAACTAGTAAAATACTTCAGTGTACTGGTGTATTTTATTTGGGTTTGTGTAACTGCCAACTTCACCACAACCCTGAAGAATAAGCAGCTTAGATGATGAGTGACTGACTGAGTGAGTAACTGTCAAGTTGCATAGAAATTATGCTTAATGCAACTTGCGACCTACATCTAGTTGTGTGAAACTTTCCAAGTGTAAAGCCAGCCTCAGTTTTAACGAAAAATACTTACTTGGAATAGCTTATTGCATGATTTAAGAATTCTGACATCATGCTTTCCCCAGCTTTTGGGCACCAGTGCCACTGTTTTGGTGCCCAGGAATTCAATTAACAGGAACATGTAGAAATCTAGAATTACAAAAGATAGGTGCCACAGAAAAAAAGGAAATTATCATCAGTGCAGATAAAAATTAGTTTGACAGCTCAAATTTAAGTTGGAATTTTTTTGTATATCCACATAAAATTACATACTTGTATACCTAATTTTTCACCCATTGGCTGTAAAATTTGTTCTCTGGTGTGACATCAACAAAATGTTTAGTAAAGGAGCCTGTCACAAGCTGAGCATTTCTAAACCATAATAGCTTTAAACACTTCATGTATTTCATTTCAAATTGCACTAGATACAACTGTTTCGTTAAAATTAGAAGAACAATAAAGACCTTCATTTATGAATTGCATTTTGTGTTTATTTGCGTTATCTTGGTGATCTGAAACGTTTAAGTGTGACAAACATGCAAAAGAAATCAGGAAGGGGCACACACTTTTTCACACCACTGTGTGTGTGTGTGTGTGTGTTTCTGGGGACAGAGAAACAAAATACCTCAGGAGAAAACTTGCTATATATACTATATATATTTGTATGTAAAACCCCCTGACAAATAAAAAAAAATTGCTACTACTTAATGCAAACAAAATATAACATCTCCCACTACAAATATCCAAAAGAACATAAAAATGTAATTTAAATTCTGATACATTTTTAAATTAGCTACTTAAATATTCTCAATATTCACACTATATTTACACTATTTACAGTGTATTTTACAGCTGTTACTGCATTTTTTCTACTTCTACTTGTAGTTTAATCTCTACTACAAGCATCACAGATGTAGTCCTTGCCCTCTGGAGTCTTTTTAACACAGCTGTAATGAAATCACTGCGGACAATGCTTACAGCCAATCTAAATGTTTGAATACAGATATATTCATCACCATTGTCGGTTTTAAATCTAACTAACGTATAATAATCTGTCAGAACTGAACTGGACTGTAAATGAAACAATACAAATTTATGATAAAGTAATAAATGTTGATAAAAAGGGGAGTTTAGTCAAACTCAGAATAACAAAAGTATTAAACTTTCAGATTCTTGTTTCAATTATTACTGCTTGCTTCTAGTTTAAACTTGCTTTCTACTTGGCGGCACGGTGGCGTGGTGGGTAGCGCTGTCGCCTCACAGCAAGGAGGTCCTGGGTTCTGTGTGGAGTTTGCATGTTCTCCCCGTGTCTGCGTGGGTTTCCTCCGGGTTCTCCGGTTTCCTCCCACAGTCCAAAAGACATGCAGTCAGGCCATTTGTGTAAAATGATCAAATTTTAAGTCGCTCTGGATAAGAGCGTCAGCCAAATGCCGTTAATGTAATGTAATGTAATGTAAATGTAAATGTAATGTAAACTAGTAGGCCTAGAGGTTCCCTTACCAGTTATCTGAAGGAGCAAAGAGGCTATTTCCCTTCTTATGTCCTCCACACACTTGAGATAAAGGAAACAGCCTCATCTCTCAGGATGCATTCAGCAAACTGTAAAACAAAACCATAATCAATTTTTTATTGTGACTGAGAATTCGGTTTTGTTAACTGTGGAAATCTATGTCATGCACTGAACATTCTGACACCAATAAATCATGTATTTTAAAATAAAACTTGATGGTACTTAGAAACGAGGTGCAAATTTGGTCTGACTTGTTGGGGGGCTCAATGTCAACAGGCTATAGCTTACATACGGCAAAATATTCAAACACAAACCGAGGTAACAAAAAACAATGACTCGTGCTTTCCATCTCAATATTTTAACACAAAACAAATAATGTCTTCATGAGAATATTATACATATTTAATATATAAATATGTATTACATTTTTATTGCTTATGAAAATGAGCAATTCCATTGGGTCCATCTGCATCCATCTGAACGATACCCGAATAATGACGGACAGATAATGAATATGTTAGAGCATAATAACTCCCCCAAGATAGAAACATTACTTATCTTATACACACACACACACACGTTATATTTATATTAATAAAATATATATATAAATGAAACCACATGTAAGATGATGGTACGAAAAAGATGCTAAAATTTCGATATAGACATATAGACAGATTGACTAATAGATCAGTATTCAATGTCGCCTTTTTTTTAATGTTACAAGTGAGGTCATTCATGATCATGATGTTTCAAAGCGCTGTGTGAAGCTTAGCATAAATACAAGATGAAAACACTGAAAGAGTATGCAAAGTAAACTTATAAATATATATTAGGCTAAATCATTATGAAATCATATTTTTCAGGGTGAGCTGAGTATATTTATACAATAATAAATAATCAAATAAATTCTATACCTAGAACCTAGAATAAAATGCATTATATATTATTCTATTCTAGAATCAGGGGTCACCATGAGTACATCACAAATACAGCCATTTTATTTACTATCTGAAACCACCAGTGAACCTACAAGTGCTTTTGTGTAATGGTGATAAGGGGGGGGGGGGGTTTCTTTGGAGACTATTTTGTCCTGCATGAACCCCTCCGGCATTCATGACGTAAAAAAAAAAGCAAGTTAAAATTTGATCACAAAGCTACCATAAAATAAATTTCAGGCATCAGGCAGTATATATGCAAGTAACCATTTCATATAATAACTTTCTAAGAGGGAGTTTTCAGAGGCACCGAGTTCTTCAGACGTCTGGTTCCACAATCGTAGGGCATTTCACCCCAAACCCCTGTGAATGACTCAACATCGCAACCATTTCCCCTTTAGGGTTTAACTAACTCCAGCACCAGTCACCCCACGTCTCTCCCTCTATAGATTTCACTCCCTCAAATCGGAGTCGTTCTTCTTGAAATTCCAAAAAAACATTTAGCTTCTCGCTTCGTTTCTGATTCCAACAATCTGAAGGAAAAATGGGCTACAGAGCTTGATGAAACACTGTCTGATGAAAAGTGGGAGGAGAGTTTTTCCTGAATTCATCAATGCTACGTAAACTCCAGATAACGGCTTATTCAGTTTTAAGATATTATACAGGTTTTATTTCTCCAAAACTAAACTGAGTAAAATATAGAGTTCACTTTCCCCTCTTTGCTATAGATAGATAGCGAGAAGCTAAATGTCTGGAGTCAGGATTAGATAGGAATAGCTCATATATAGTATGTTGCATCAGCTTAGTTATGGTATATTTTTTGGACATAATGTCTATGTTACAAATATTTAAAAAAATATATGAATGAGAAGGATTGAATTTTGTTTTAAGTTGAGCAAAGGAAGCAAAACTATCATTTATATAGATGACCATAATGTACTTTAGTCAAATCTCTCTCCATGTTGAGAAAACATTGTCTAGTTGGGATAGGATTTAAAAAAGAAGAAAAAAAAAATATATATATATAATATATATCAGCTATTGGGGTGTAAATGGAAACTGGCAGTAGAAAATAAATTCTTAATTGGATTTTAAATCCTCAAAGAACTACTTACAAATGAGCTTGCTGAAAATGTTTTTAGATATATGTGACCCGGAGCTCACCTCTGCCAGCAGGTAAGAATTCTAGCATCAGCAGCCCAGTAGTAGCGCTTCAACACAGGGAAGCCCGAACCTCCAGCTGCAGTAGATTTTATAGGTCTAAATGAATGATAAAATGACGGCATTAAGTTGAATAAAAAGGAGCAGAAAGATAGATATTCTGAAAAAGACAGAGCGTACCAAATCTTTATCTTTAAACCCTCATTTCTATGAGGTCACATGATTTTGGGGCAGCCAAACGGAGAATAGCTGCTGTGTTGCCTTTCATTTATTCTCTGTGTAGAATATGAAAAAGCAAACTTATGTTACCAAATGAACATCTACAACCCAACATGTCATTAATGCACATGACTACTGTACTATCACTCCAGAGAGAGGGGTCTTCAGGAATACGGTGGTCTGCACTCTGATTCGCCTGTTTCATGGGACTTCAAGTTGTGGTCTGTACAGAGCCGAATACGCGCTGTACAGACTGTCTAATAACAGCTCATATGCTCATTTCTCACGTGAAAGCGCGAGCTGTTACCGTAAAACGCGGTTTATGCGCGCGCTTGAACCTTTAGTGCAGACAGCGCGACCGAGCTTTTTACGAAGCGCGGGCGACTTACGGTATGAATTCGACAACGTTCCCAGCTTCGTGAAGCCTCTGAACAACGCAGCTCCGCTCAGCAGGGTTGCCAGGTCCTAGAAAAATATCCAGCCCAAAGTCAGTCTAAAACCCGCCCTTCAGAAGCTTAAACCAGCCCAAGATATATGTCTGTCACACATTTGAAGCAAATGGGATTTATTATCAGTCTTGCTATTTATATTAAAGTCATTAATAATATTTTAACATTTGTGTTTTATTAGTTCTTTTATATCAGTTTTATATCCCAGTCAAGAACATTTAATATTAACATAATTAGCAAAAAGAAAACTTTTACTTACTCATTTCTGTTCTTGCCCCTCCTGAACTCTCTTCTCTCCTCTGATCCTCTTTTAACATTTTTTTTCATCATCTTGTGATTTCTGGTTACATGAAGAGCTATTATGAACTTTTGGGCAGTTCTTTCCATGCCATGTTTGCCATTTTCTGTTATCTTTTTTCCTTTATTCTTGACTTTTAAGGGCTCCTCCATTTCAAACATTTTATATTACTGCTTTCCTTTAGATTTCTGTTTTCTTAAGAACTATTTACAGTCTTCAAACTTTTTTCTTCTAAACATCTGTGCTCTCCTCCTCATCTTCTTCAGCAAGTGCTGAGTAAATATCTGCAGTGAAGAGAGAGATCATTCGTGGTGATGGCTTGAATTTATGGCAGCACTCTTTTTTCCTTTGCATGTAAGCTCTGATTCTCATTGTATTTAGCAGAGTTTTCTGCTCCAACCTGTTTTGCAGCTTATTCTTTATGAGGTTCATTTGAGAAAATGAATGTTCAACAGCAGCGTTGCTGAATGGTAAAGCAAGCAGAGACAAGGCAAAGTTGCCCAGTTCTTCAAAATCCCTGTCATCTGCAGCATCTGTGTGCATTGCAACCTCTATCCAGAAGTCCTCAATTTGATTGTCCTCTTTGTTTTTCCAATCTACAGTATGTATGATTCTCCACTGTTGCTCTGCTTTTCCTATGTCTCCTTTCAAGTGAGCGAAGAAGGGAAAATCATCCAACTTTGGCTTATTCACATGCAGAACATTGCTTGGTGGCAGAAATTTTAGAGCCTCTAGTTGTTTCAAATGATCTGGAAGCCTCTTTTTGATTTCTTTAGCCAATTCCAGCATGTAGTCCCTGCATCTGCTTTTCAGGTCTTGTAATGCCTGGTCACTTATTCCCCTTGATTCGTGCAAAGCAAGACAGAACTGAACCCCAAAATCTACAGCATCAATGGGCAAAAGATGATCAGACAGGTTGAATTCAATGATGTCATGCCAGCTCTTGAATGTCTGTGGCAGCCCAATTCGCTCAAGAAGTGATTGGTAGAATGTTACAAGTTCTTCTAGAGGTTTTGCAAGATTGGCTGTGTCAAGCTGAAATATTTGATTAATCCTGTTTAATTCTGACACAATTGGTTGAAGGAATTTCAGGTAGATCAGATTGATTTTGTCACTGTACATTTGGTAAAGCAACTCAGCAGCATAGCTTCTTTCACTATCTTTCGCCAGTTGGAAATGCAACTTCAGCTCCTGGAACTGTGTAAGGATACGGTTGACACACTCACTGATGGCGAGCCGCCTACTGTCTGCTAACTGCAGTATTTTCTGAGGATTTTCACCTACATTTATGGTCTTGTACAATTTTGCATATTTCTGAAGCCTCTTGGTGGCATTTGAAAACCAGCTGTAGGTCTGTGAAACCATGTACTCCACATTTCGGGGCAAAACAGAAGGGAATGGCATACACACTTGATGTAGACAATACGGGGGTTACATTCCTGAAATTTCTGCAGCACTGAGTTATGCTGTCCACACATTGTATTGCAACCATCACCTCCCATCTCATTAAGAAGGCACAGCAGCATCTTTACTTCCTGAGGAGACTAAAACAAGACCAGCTATCTCCTCAGATCCTCACAAATTTTTACAGATGCACCATCGAGAGCATACTGACCAACTGTGTGACCATGTGGTACAGTAGCTCCACTGTGGCGGAGAGGAAATCCCTGCAGAGGATAGTAAAGACTACTCAGCGCATCACAGGCGTGCAGCTCCCTGCCATCAAAGACATTCACCACCATCATTAAGGACCCCTCCCACCCCAACCACAAACTGTTCAACCTACTTCCATCCGGGAGGAGATACAAGAGCATCCGGGCCAGAACCAGCTTCTTTCCCTCCACAATCACTCTGCTGAACTCCACACCTCACTGATAACAGTACCACTCATACTGCACACAGCGGACTATGAACACTGCCTTTCATACTACACTCACCAATCAGAGCTGTTGTTTTATTCATTATTATTACCATCGCACAAATTTAACATTCTACTGCCATGTAAATAACACATCGCAACAGTTATTCAATACAGTGTACATCTCCAACATGTTCATGTATATATCTACACACCTATAATCTATTTTTGCATATCTATAATAGTAATTTATTCTATATACTATAAGGTTGCACTATTGCTACTATTTGCACTTCTGGTAGATGCTAACTGCATTTCGTTGCCATGTACTTGTACTGAGTAATGACAATAAAGTTGAATCTATCTATCTATTCAGTCGCAAGACCAATGCAATTCTGTACAGACCGTTTGTTGTCATCCAGGAACTTGAATAAAGCATTAGCTATTGTCAGTGAATCACCAGATGCAATTTGTAAAATTCCTGCAAATGTGCTCAAGATTTGAGAGTGTTTTTTACTGAAGTATCTGATGACTACACATAGCTGTTTTTTGGTTGTAACATCTGTGCTCTCATCAACGATTAGAGAGTATGGCCCACTCCCTATATCCTCTAAAAGATCTTCATGTGCTACAGGCCCAATCACTGAATTAATCAGTGCTGTGCATTTTGTTCTGTGTAAACTAATGCCTTTCTTTGAAATGTCTTCTACTACACATCCTAAATGATCAACAGTTAGAATGCTTGAATGGCATGCCACATGAGCAGCCAGCTGCAACTCTGCCTCTTCCACTGCAATACTCCATCTTGTAAAACGAGCTGCCTGTGTCAAACAACGTTCTGGCATTTGAGAATGGAGCAGCATTTCTTTTGTGTTTTTCTGTGGCAGCATGAGCAATCAGGTCACTGTGAGGAGCTCTTATTTCACATTTGCAGTATTTGCAATATGCCTTTTTCTCGTCATTAGGGACACTTCTAACCCATTCCATCAAACCTTTTTCTTTTTCCCCAGTCCTTGCAATACCGCCTCCCGTATTTCCCCCATTTACCTGGCATATTAGCTAGCGACTGCTGTTTTCTCTTCAAAATGGTGTCTCTGTGTTTCTTTCTCTCTCTCTATCGCTGACTCTCTCTCCGCTCTCCTTTTCTCTCTGTCTCTCGCTCCCTCTCTCCTTTTCACGCTGTCCTTTTCTCTCTGTCTCTCGCTCCCTCTCTCCTTTTCACGCTGTCCTTTTCTCTCTGTCTCTCGCTCCCGCTCTCCGTCTCACGCTGTCCTCCATTTGTGGACTTTTGCACGTTTGCCCGCCATGTTGACGTAACATCCAAGGCAACACCCACTTTTTTTGTTTTGGCGCCCGCGGTAATTTTTAAAAATAGCCCAGAAAAACGCACCCGCCACCCCTGAATTTTCACCCGCGACTGGATTTTCAAACAAGCCCAATTTGGCGTGAAAGCCGCGAACCTGACAACTCTGCCGCTCAGGTAAACGCTGCTGAATCGCGCCCGTCGCCGCGGAGCCTGCCTGAAAACGGGGGTCCTCGGCCTGAAAACGGGTGTATTCGGCCTGCCTGAAAACGGGTGTCCTCGGCCTGCCTGAAAACGGGTGTATTCGGCATGCCTGAAAACAGGTGTACTCGGCCTGCCTGAAAACAGGTGTCCTCGGCCCAAGCATATGTGTCTGTAGCCCGGAGAACCAGTTGGCGTAACGAATGGGCGGAGACACTGTCAATCATTTCTTGCATCAGCGAATAATATAACAGAGATCAACGTGCATTGGGCCTGTGACTGATTTTATGCATCAGCCAATGGTTTGAAGGAAAGTGCAAAAAGGCGTTCCACACTGTTGAGACACGCAGAGTTGGGAAGATAGTTTGAAGCTCGCCTTAAATATCAGCTCATTTCTTATTTCAGATCCAGACATGTCATTCACTACTGGACTTTTTCATCTGTCTTTACTGAAGTGTTTCTGTTGTGTGCGACTTTTTACTTTCACTCCACTACATTTCAAAGTCTCATATCTTATTTTTTACTCCACGATTGTGTGAAACCTGTCGCTCCTTTTGTCTGATGTGCGCATGCGTACAAGCTTTTAGGTCAGTTGGGCAGGAAAGGCAGGATGGGGTCAACGCCCACACTGACTGACCATCACACATCAGAGCATTAGTGAACTTATAGAACATATTCCTCCTGACTATAGCGGGACACCAACACGCTATAGAAATGCGTCCACATATGCAGTCGTGACTGACGCGGCTTTTTTCTGAATTCCTACAAACACCGTTTCATTTTATAGTAAATTAGTTTGGGCTGGTTTATGTTTATGAACAGAGGCCTACAGATCAACACAGTAAAGGAGCTCATCTTTGATCCTGAGTTTAAAGCCAGTTTTTATTAAACTTAAACTTGGAACTAAGTTGTAAATAAATCTTAAACTGAAACTTTGCTTGTGTGTAGAAAGTGATTTCAGAGCCACTCGGTTCTGCCTGATGGAACCTGTTTACCTTCAGTGTTTTGTGCTTATGCTCATTTTATTAGACGTCAGCGTCGCTAATTAATGACGTTCTATTAAAAGACTGGTTTACCAAGAGAGACGCTGGAGGACTTTCACCTAAAAGCAGTTGTTATAAAATTGATAACAGGCCATAATTCATCTTTTAGTACTTAATTGAGATATTAGAGTAACACTTTTGTATTTTTACTCAAGGTCTAAAGGGCGTGCTTTCACTTTACTGGAGTAATATTTTACCTTGAGTATCTCTACTTCAACTCAAGTACATGATTTGCGTACTTTGACCACCACCGGATATATATTTGAATGATTAAGAAGTCTTTTGTGAAGGATAATTGATAGATTGGTAGACGGTTAATGTATAGACCTCCCTAACTTAGGAAAAAGCTCTATATACCATGTTACTGTGGTCATATTTCCCAGTTTATATCTGATAGCATCATCTTGTGTAATACCCATTACAACACCCATCTGTCCAGCCATCTTTTTATCTGCTTCTTCCTGGCCAGGGTTGTGGTGGGTCCGGAGCCTACATGGAATCATTGGGCGCAAGGCAGGAATACCCACTGGACACGGCGCCAGTCCATCGCAGCCATTGCAACATATTACTCATACTCCCTAAATATTCCATACTTTTGATCATACATGATAAGTTGTAACCAAATTGGTTATCTGTCAGTAGGGCTCTAGATAAACAACGTTCTCTCAGATTTTGTATCTGTATCCCTTTTTTTGCTTCTCGTCAGCTGCTGCCCATAAAATGTTGTAGAAATGAAAGAGAAAGACTCCACAATAGCGTTCATTTTATATATATATTTTTTTTTTCCAAATGTCACAAAAATAGTTAATTCATAATAAAACACACACACCAAACCAAACAACAAAACACACACCACAGCACCATGTGGTGAGGATTCTGTACTTCCAAAGCTTCCATTTCCTTAGTAGTGCTTTCCCTCCTTCAACATGCTCTCCGAAATCCAGATGTCAAATTCTTCTCTTTCACTAAAGCCATATGGAATGTTAAGGAATATATAACTTCAACTAAGCAACAGATCATTAACATTTATTTAGTTCATATTTCATAGTAGTTATTTAACAGCGGTAACAGAAATTTTTTACTTACCTCTGCGTGTATACTGGACCATCGAGGAATTTCTGTTCTGCTTTTGGAGAGGAAAGTCCTTCCGTCTGGATCAACGCTTCAATAATGGCCTTTCAGAAAACACGCTATTAGAACCACAAACAAAAATGTTTTCATTCAGTAGACCAGCTTCGTCAGCCATTCTAATTGAACAAACAAACAAATACCTCTGGCATGAGAACATCCCAGGTAAATTTGACTTTGGTTTCTGAAGTAGACTGTTTAGGTAGCCAAACACAAGGTCAACGGCTCCTTCATCCTCTATGTAGGACATTACCAGGTCACCTTTTGGATTTCTATAGTTTTCCAGCCACTTAGAGGGTCTTCGTCCAGTCATGATGGCCTGAAACGAGACATAGGCACAGTTAGTTTTTTTATCAGAGCTGTACAAATCACTTCTTACAGCTGTGTACTTTATTAACTAGCTGAACACCACCCGTCTATGCTTATTACTTGCACTCTATGCTTTGTTAACATGACATATGTGATGCTATTTACAAACACCAGACCTGGTCTACCTACATTTACATTTACAGTATTTAGCAGACGCTCTTATCCAGAGCGACTTACAAGAAGTGCTTTGTCAATCTACAGAAAGTATCTTTGCTAGTTATCAATAGCTTAGAGAAAAAGACAGTCCTGAGCTCAGATACTGCTAGAAACAAATATGTCACTGCAGACACCAAGAGAAAAAGAACCAGAGTTGAACGCAGAACTCTGTGCCATTCAATGCAATACAATAACAATAAGATACAATACAATAAAATACAATACAGAGTGCAGGACAATAAAATAAGTGCAGCTTATAATTCAATGCTCATTTAAGTGCTGTGTAAAGAGATGAGTCTTCAGTCTACGTTTGAAGACAGCAAGAGACTCTGCTGTTCGGACAGCCAGTGGGAGTTCATTCCACCACCTGGGTGCCAGTACAGAGAACATTCTCCACGCTTGTCTTCCATGCACCTTGAAGGATGGCGGGTCATGCCGAGCTGTAGTCGAAGCTCGAAGGTCTCGTGGTACAGTTCGAGATTTCACCATTGCCATCAAGTAGGTAGGGGCTGGTCCATTTTTGGCTTTACAGACTCAACAGACTACACCTAAACATACTGTATTCTCTCATTAATATGCACCTAATCGCAATTGTTAGATTACATATTGATTACAGTTTGCTCAATACAGTAACTTAGTTTGCATGTAAAATTACTTCTCTGCCTTCATGAACATGCTTGCACTTGTACATGCACATATTCATATTCATTGTATTGTATTTATTCTCTATTGTCTGTGCACCTTGTCTTGTGCTTTGTCTATTATCCTTGCACTTTTGTCCCACGTCCGTTATCCATCACTGCAACGGAAGTTTTAGCCTGACAGCGTTTAGTTGTACAGTACAAACGTGTATTAGGACAATGACAATAAAGGTGAATTGAATACTTGTGATCAAATTTGACTTGATTGACTGACAGTCTGATTAGTGACTTGTGACTCAGGCAAGTTTGAGTCGAGTCACAAGTCACGCAAAATACAAGTGTGAGTGTGACTAGAGCATGAGGCCCATCTCTGCTTTTTACTAGGCCTCATGTTTCAATGCCAACACATCTCTTTAGATGGATTAAAAAACACCGCATTTATAGCAGTGATAATGGGTTTCATGCTTACATCCCAAGTTGCAGCAGTAAATAACTTTATCTACATAGGAAATAGGAAAAAAAAACAGTCAATACTAAATAAAACCTAGAAAAATGTTGGTGAAACATAAATTAAAAGTTTGGATGTTGTCTTTTGACAATTGTTTGCCCAGAAACTCCTATGGTTTTAACAACAAACATAAACAGTAATGAGTGCATTTAAGTGAGTATGTAGTCAAAAAGAACATGAACTCACCTCTGTATGAAACCGCATGCTTTTGCTGGTCTTGAAGATGGGCAGCTGCACGGAACATAGACTTTTATTTGCCGGCCACTCACCCTGATCTCTAATGCTTCTGCGTAACTAGAAATAATATACACGGTCATATTAGAGTATTATGTTCTTGTTTCAACACTCATTATCCATTTTATCAGCTCCACGTACCTTACAAGAGCACTCTGCAGCTCCACAATTACAGACTGTAGTCCATCTGTTTCTCTGCATACTTTTCCACCCCATTCTTTAGTGGTCAGGACCCCCACAGAGCAGGTGGTGGATCATTCTCAGCACTGCAGGAAGACGTGGTGGTGGTGTGTTAGTGTGTGTTGTGCTGGTGCAAGTGGATCAAATCACAGCAGTGTTTTTAAAAGTTTTGTAAAAGTTTTTAAACACTCTGTCCACACTATTAACACACTATCAACACACTGACCATGTTGGTCCACCTTGTCGATGTAAAGTCAGAGACGATAGCTCATCTGCTGCTGCATAGTTTGTGCTCCAGCAGCATTGCTGTGTCTAATCCACTCGGACCAGAACAACACACACTGTCAGTGTTACTCGAGTGCTGAGATTGATCAACACCAAATAGTACCTGCTCTGTGAGGGTCCATGGGGGTCCTGACCACTGAAGAACAGGGGAAAAAGGGGCTAACAAAGTATCAGAGAAACAGATGGACTACAGTCTGTAACTGTAGAACTACAAAGTGCAGCTATACAGTAAGTGGAGCTGATAAAAAGGACAATGAGCGTAGAAACAATGATCATAATATTCTGATATGACTATATATTAAAATACAACACCCATAACACTGAGACCGCCTGCCTAATGTTGTGTAGGTACCCCTGGTGCGGTCATAACAGCTCTAACCCATCAAGGCTTGTGTCTTGACACCTTTCTATCATAGCCAGCATGAACTTTTACAGCAATTTATGCTACAGTGGCTTTTCTGCAGGATCAAACTGACTGTTCACATATGGCCTAATATACCCAACAGCAGCGTTGGACTGTAGGGAGGAGATGCAGTCATTATGTTGTGTTTGGTTATAAACACTATCGCCTCACTCACCGTGTATATCTAGAGTTAAACATTGAAACAACAAACATATTCGATTCAATTCAATTCCATTCAATTCAACTTTATTGTCATTATACAATACAGGGTAGTACAGTATAACGAAACACTATGGGGCTACTTTTCCAGTGCAGTAATAAATGATGCATAGTAAACTGTGCAAAGACAAAAGACAGTAAAAGACAGACAAAATGTGCATGGCTAGTAGGTACAGGTGTCGAACGTAGACAAGATGTGCGTAGACAAGTGTTACAGGTGCACTGGACATATAGACAGTTAGTGCATAGTCAGATATTCAAGTGTATCAGGTATAGAGACAGAAATGTGCTGGTGAACTGCAGTATAGTACAGTAAATGCAGAAGTACTATTGGTAAAAAAAGAGATGGAAACAGTGATCTGTATATAAAATGTACAGTGCAGGTACAGAGTAGCAGCATAATGTTCAGGTAACATCTTAAATAAACAGTAACAGTATAAATATATAAATATACTAGAAATAAGGCTAGCCAGAGATGAAGTGCTATCTATATAGCTGGCTATCTCAATCGGAAATACTGAACTGTTACTTATTAGCTACATACATCTTACTTACCGACATGATTTCACAGAACTGACTTCACGGAACTAAAATCACTTCCACCCCAGGTTCCAAAGGGGAAAAGAACCTGTGCCAAACCTGTGGGTGTTAAACTAACCTAATAACGTCTAGATTGGCTAATGCAGAAAATGACAGACAGCTCGTTCTAATCTGCGGGTGGCCAATGCAAACTGTGTTTCACAGCCAAGAATAGTTAATTAATTGGTTGATGCAAAAATTGATTGACAGACCCTAGTTCCCTCCCCTTTAGGGCTCCAGTCTGCAGCATTACCCTTCTCACTCAGCCTGCCTGAAAACAGGTGTACTCAGCCACACTTGTGTGTACACGTTGCCAGCCCCTGTAGCAATAATTCATTTGTCGTAGAAATACTTTTTGGCAGAAGGTACAGTCCGTATTAAAGCACATTCAATATGAAACTCTTTCATTTATTTTGCTTGTTTATTTTGTATTAACCGTATTGTATTAAATATTTTGTTCCACACCAGGAACACCCCCTTAACTTTCATTGGATGATATGTCTGGAGAATGGCTTCTCTCATGGATGGATATGACTCAATGATGAAAATACACCAGTATTCATAAAAACGTTACGCATTCTAAATCAATACTAGAGTCTCAATAAGACTCTTTCTAGAGCAAGTCAAAAGCTTTTCGGCAACACCAAGTATTCTTTTTCACTACAGAGTTCAGAGGAACTCATATGCTGGAGAAGGAGCAGAACGTTTTTACAATATTTTGTCTTTGTGGACAAATTTGAGGTAAGTATTTTATTTACAGTTCTGTAGCCATCTGTTTCATATTTACATAGCAGCTAAGGTTAGTTAACTAGGTTAACGTTACTGGGTGAGTCGAGTATCACAGTATCACCCAGTATAAATATCACCCAGTATAAATATCACTGCGGGGACAATGAAGTATCCATTTATGTACATCCAATCAGAGCCCGTTTATATTGGGCAACTGGTTTTATAGCTTAAATTCACTGTAAATAATTATGACTGAAATCCTAAATGTAGCTAATTATAAAATGTTACTCAGCTAATGTTAACTGTCATTAGCCGCAGCTACCGTTGAGAGGTTAAGCAGTGTTGCTGTATCCATGGTAACGCCGTTAGGCCAACTGCCAAAATGTAGTTTAAGTAAATGTGAGCGGGATAAATAGCACAGCCACATTTTTAACAGTAGCTAAAGAAAATATTACTCAAAATCCCGGTTATTATTTACATGCACCTTTTATGCCTGGGTGTTATGCGCAGGCTGCTCTTGTTGTGGCTTCGGAGCCCCTTGTACTGCAGATTGCATGCCTGTGCTGTTGACAGCCTTTCAAACAGCCTTGATCAAACACGGAAAAGTGTTCCAATGGAATTCTCCCGATGACCAAGGACTATAAGAGAATTGGACAGATGGAAAGCTACTGAGTTCCGGCAGATTTTGTTTTACACTGGGCCTGTTCTTTTAAACAACACCCTAAATATAACCCTAAAATTTTCTTTTCCTTTTTGTAGGGGTGTTCATTTTATACAGCAAGAAGCTACTCAGAGACTATCTTGAGTATAGAAATGATATTTTGCTTTTATTTGTGAAACACTACCAAGAGCTCTATGGGGAAAAATCCATGTCCTACAACATACACAACCTTGTTCACTTGGCACAAGACGTCAAAACACATGGCACACTTGACAATTTCAGTGCATTTAAATTTGAATCTTTCCTTCATCAGATGAAGAAGCTAATTAGAAAACCTGGCTGCCCACTCAGTCAAGTTGTCAGAAGACTGTCAGACAGGCCCAAACAACTGAATCGAAACTGGAAAAAAAACGGGATTATATAAATATCATGTCTGTGGACCTCTTCCCCAGTCTATCCAAGCAGCTAACCAGTACCGTGAACTGACAACACAGAGTTTCTCTCTAAAATTAGATGAAGCCAACAGTTTTATTTACATCAATAACAAAGTCGCCAGAGTGAGAAAGATTTTTCACACAGAAATGAGATTTACATTGCATACGCCTGTTTTCTCCAACAAGAATCATTCTTTGAATACCCAGTTTCTCCAGCCACACTTGGCATCTACTTAATAGACAAGCTCTCAGAGGCCACTGCATTTTGCACATTTTCAGAAGTTCAACAGAAAGTATTTGTTGTGCAAACAGGAACAGGAAATTTGTTTCTATTCCCCTTCTGCATAAAAATTAATGAGAATTTTATAAAAGCATTCGCTCTCTTTTTACCCCAGGCATCTTTATTCATTTTTCTTCTTCATTATGATTTCAATCAGAGTTTATTTTGATGACACACTATGAGTGTCATGGTGGATCCTTATATGCTAGGAACGTACCTACTGCTTGAATTTTTGGACGAGGGAACCACGAGCCCAGTGGCAGCAGAGTGGTAAGTGAGGACATGTCATGGTGTCCTCCATATACGGATAAAAGCAAACTTCTGAAAAGTATTCGAGCCAATGAGGTCCCAGATGTCAACAGAGGGCGGACACAGGACCAAGCTCGGATCCCTTATGGTTCATGTAGTCCAAAATGTATATAAGTATATAAGAAGATAAACCTTTATAAAAGCAACATGATGTCTTGCAAACACCAAAATACAAACAAATATACAACCCCGTTTCCAAAAAAGTTGTGACACTGTGAAAATTATAAATAAAAACCAAATGCAATGATCTGCAAATTATTTAAACCCTATATTTCATTGAAAATGCTTCAAAGACAACATATTAGACATTAAAACTGAGAAAATGTATTGTATTTGAAAATAATTATGCACATTTTGAATTTGATCCCAGCTACACATTACAAAAAAGTTGGGATGGGCCAACAAAAAAATTGTGTAATGCTGAAAAAACACATGTGGTGGTTCACAGGTCAATAACATGATTGGATCTCTGAGTCTTTCAAAAGTAAAGATGAGGAGGGCTTCACCACTCTGTGAAAGACTGCACAGACAAATAGTGCAACAATTGAAGAATAATGTTTCTCAACGTAAAATAGCAAATAACTTTTGCTTTTCATCGTCTACGGTACAAAATATCAATAAAAGACTCAGAGAATTTGAAGAAAAATCATTACACAAGGCCAAAAACCAGTATTGGCTGGCTGTGATTTTCAGGCCCTCAGGCAGCACCGCATTAAGAACAGACATGATTCTTAGTTAGTTATTAGTGGAAATCACTGCATGTTTGAAAAACACTGTTTTTGAGAATTGTTTGGCACTGCATCCACAAATGCTAATAAAAACTAAAAACGGCAAAGAAGAAAGCATATATAACTAGAAAGGGCGTGAAAAAGCCAATTAATTTAGTTAAAATGTTAAACTATGAACTTCATTAAATGATGTTGCCTGATGACCTGGTGGCTGTAGACCGTGATAAAACTGTTTAAATATAACTATAAAGGTTTAAAGCTGTAGATAAAGGTTAAACCGATGTAGTCTGGTGGCCGTAGACTGTGTTAAAGCTGTTTAAATATAACTATAAAGGTTTAAAGCTGTAGATAAAGGTTAAACCGATGTAGTCTGGTGGCCGTACACTGTTTTAAAGTTGTTTAATTATAACTATAAAGACAGTGTGGTGGCCATGAAATCTGTGAGTGATATGGGGCAGTAATTTCGCCTTTTTCCCCCGGAATAATCTTTGTATGTAACTCTATAATTATTAAGTGACATCAAATGGTTTCTAATCCCTATTGGCAACAATATGGATAGTGTTTGTCTAGAACATCCTTCTTGTCTTCTGTTTGGGTCTTCACGCTTCTTAAATGGCTTCTTCACCATCATTCTGATTCTCAGTTGTTTCTATACCTTAGTTGAGCACCACGCGTCTCCAAGACACCAAAAACAGACCTGTACCGCTCCAATACGTCACTCTGCAATGTGCACGATCGCATATTGAAGCTGCTTTGTGGCAAGAGGCGGCTCTAACCAACATTGCGCTGGGTGAAAGAAGGGCGATCACTCATCTGCAGGTTCAGAGATGTGGAAAGCTAAGTTTACATTTTAATTTACAATTTTACAATTAATTTACAATTTTTTATGTATATATATACACGTGTATATATATATATGTATATATATATAAAGAGCATAATATATGCTGAGTAGGTAAGCACTCTGATCTGGAAGGAACACCTTAAACACATGTACTGCACACAAGGTTTCGATATGGAGAAATCCTCAGAAAATGATAAATAATAAAATATAAGTAAGGTATAATATAAATCAATACCAACGAATGAGACCTAAGGTAAATTTTTAGACAAAAACATTATTTTCTAATGTGTAATTATTTTTCTAATATGTAAACTGTTTTAGGGGCAATACTAAATTTGAATTTTAACATTGTTAAATGTCCACCAGCAGATGGCAGTATAAAGCTGTGCTGTGTCTCGTCTGATGTAATATGGAAAAAGAAGAAAGCAGCTGGAAGAGCGTCATTGCGCCACTGCGTTCTGAGGTAAGTTAGGACCTGTTGCTCTGATAAATGACGGCTTTAAACTACATTTTACTGAACACACGAACATAAGTCATTTCAGGTGGTGTCTGGGACATAATTCGGTCTATTTTGATATCATTTGTAGCTTTGCTAGTGGTGCAGTTCGTTATAAAACTGCTTAACCTTCGTTAGCTAGCTGCTAAGCTAACAGGCTAACCGAGAGGCTGCTAGCTAGCGTTAGCTCGCCGACTAACTACCGACTGTAGTTTCTGCCGGTTTTTCTACAGAAGCTGCACGAAGCGACCAACTTGTTAAAGTTTAAAGCTACACTGAGAGCTTTAGTTTGTCTTGTTTTACTTTGTAACCACATTCATTGTAGCCTGTACACATTATAACGTTATCTAACATTAGCATACTTTAGCCCTCACTTTACCTCACACAATAGCTAACCTTAGCTAAGTTAATGTGAGGGCGAGGGCTAATGTAGTGAACAGTCCTGCTGCTGGTGAATATAACAGCCCTCGCTTTACCTCGCATACTAGCTAACCTTAGCTGGGTTAATGAGAGAGTTCCAACAGACTCTAAAGCCCTGTTAATTGTGGGGAGTTATATGCACCAGCATTAGGACTGTTCATTACATTAGCACAAAATGTGAGATTAAATGTTCTATATGTGTTTCATGTATTGTTCTGCCTGTGTTTCTGTGTATTTAACAGATTTTGTCATTGCTTAACCTGTGTAAGTAAGACATGTTGTCTTGGTCAAATCACCATGTTAGTGTGTCCTTAGCCCCCAGACACAGTGGTGGTGACAGGAACCAGAAGTTGGGATGAGTACAATGCAAATACAGTCATTTTACAGCTATTTTACATTTTGTAAATGACAGTAAACCTGCTTGTGCCTTCTGAGTTTACACAATGTTGATGGTAAAATAGTGGTAAATCTGAAATAATACGTTTTCTTTGGGGACTGTTTTGCCTCACAACACCCTGCATATATTCTGCTTCTGGTTCCTGTCACCACGACTGTTAACAGTTCAGACTCGGTATGTTGGTCTAGAATGGATCTCGCACCAAACCACTCTGACTCTGTTTACACCTCAATGTGCCTGGTCCAGCTCATGAAGGGCTCCATGAAAATGAAATCTGTATTGAAGGAATATTTATTGTCTCCATGAGCAGGATTAAAAACACATGGTCTTAGACAAGTCATTAAATGTACTGTTTTTGTTGTCTGCTTATCTTTGTCGGAGAGCTATGATACTATTTAGTTTTTCTTCTGAAAATGTGTCTTAGACAGCTCACTCTGTTCTTGCATAAAACACAAATGCATACAAAATTAATGATTTTTGTGGTGCTCAAATCAAATTGTTCTTCATTTACAATAACTTGCACACAGTGACATGTAAGTATATTTGTACACCGTGCTCTTCTGTATTTACTTATATTTAATCGTTTTTGATTTGTGTTTTTCTTTACAGGACGTCTTTAAAACAGACATTGCTATTCTGTGTAAGTTGTGAATATTTTTTGCTTATTAGTCTAACAAAGTTCCTCTTTAATCACAAAACACAAGCATCTCTACATGTATAGACAAAAGCAAGTCATCATGTTATGCATGTGTGATGTTTTAATAAGCTTTATCAAGAGGGAGTGCTCCAGTGTTTTAGAAAGCAAGCTTAGTTTGTTTTGGACAGAATGTTACATAAGCTTTTATGGTTGTCTTCGTTCTGTTTCTGTGGCTTCTGTTTTCATAGGAGATCTTCATTCACAGTAAGTGTTTAAAATTTCTATCAGATGATTCATTGAGGTACTAGGCAAGCCTACCACACATAGCAAGCTACACTGTGCATTTCAACAGTGAACAGCTCAAAAACCAAAAAACCTTTCCAGACACATCACCAACGGCAATGCATACCGAAGTTACTGATTTGTGTAGAATCAAAACTACGTTCTTCCTTTTTACAGTAATGCTTGTATCATATGATTTGATTATGGAGATTAAACTTGATTCTCTCAATTCAAAGCTGAAAACTCTCAAAGTTTTCCGTTTTCATCATATGTTGGTGATAAACAGTCATCAGTTGTTCCTGTGCAGCAACATACATAGTTCTCTGCTCATTAGATGTACTGTTTATCCTTAATTGTCGTCTCATGTATTTCTGTGTATTTGTCTTTACAGACCTTCTTCACAGACAGTGCTGCCCTGTGTAAGTGTTATCCTTTTCTGGCAGTCATGATTGTAAACTGTCGCATAAAAGTTAGTAATACATTCTAAAAGTTACTGTTACTCCACATTCCCAAAACCTCTCATATGTATGTATGTACACTGCTCAAAAAAAAGACAGGGAACACTCAAATAACACATCCTAGATCTGAATGAATGAAATATTCACATTGAATACTTTGTTCTGTACAAAGTTGAATGTGCTGACAACAAAATCACACAAAAATCATTAATGGAAATCAAACCTATTAACCAATGGAGGCCTGGCTTTGGAGTCACACACAAAATTAAAGTGGAAAAAAAACACTACAGGCTGATCCAACTTTGATGTAATGTCCTTAAAACAAGTCAAAATGAGGCGCAGTATTGTGTGTGGCCTCCACGTGCCTGTATGACCTCCCTACAACACCTGGGCATGCTCCTGATGAGGTGGCCTTCTTGCCACAGCTTGCATTGATGTGCCATCCTGGATGAGCTGCACTACCTGAACCACTTGTGTGGGTTGTAGAGTCCGTCTCATGCTACCACGAGTGTGAAAGCACCACCAACATTCAAAAGTGACCAAAACATCAGCCAGAAAGCATAGGTGCTGAGAAGTGGTCTGTGGTCCCCACCTGCAGAACCACTCCTTTATTGAGTGTGTCTTGCTAATTGCCAATAATTTCCACTTGTTGTCTATTCCATTTGCACAACAGCATGTGAAATTGATTGTCAATCAGTGTTGCTTCCTAAGTGGACAGTTTGATTTCATAGAAGTTTGATTTACTTGGAGTTATATTGTGTTGTTTAAGTGTTCCCTTTGTTTTTGAGCAGTGTGTGTGTGTGTGTGTGTGTGTGTGTGTGTGTGTGTGTGCGTGCATGCATGCTACTGTGTTATGTATGTGGAATGTTACATATCTTTTAATGCCATCAATCCAGTGGCGGTAAATGATTTGCTAGAAAGCCAGCTTTCTTTAACTTTAGACCATTTTTGTATGTTTTTTCCTTCTCCCGAATCATGAAACTTTGTTTTTACAGGCATTCTTCTTCACAAGCCTCGCTCCTCTCTGTAAGTTGGGAACATTTTTCTTAAAGAGGAATTGCACTGATTTTTCTAATTTTTCTACGCTATGTAAGTATATTAATACGTGTCCAAGGTTTTACTGCAAAACTATTTTTTTATTTTCAGAATAGGTTATTAGATAAGTATATTCTGTAATGACATCTTAGAGTACTTATCTGACCTGTCACAGGGTGTGTGTGTGTGTGTGTGGGGCATTTGACATCAAACCGTTCTGAAGGACTGTTAATGTCTTAGTGACATAACTATATAGAAAATTTGAAAAATCGGAGGAATTCTCCTTTGTCTAATAGTGCAGTACTAAAACATACACTTGAATGTCTTTTGTGAGCATTGTTATAGACTGACTTTTTTGTTGTTGTTGTTGTTGTTTTTCTGGCTATTACAGGCATCTTCATAGTTGCCTGAGAGGGCACAGGGCATTGATTTAAGCTGGCCAGCTTACTTGGTGAGTTTCCAGTTCCTAAGATTGCCTTATTAGTTTATTATACACAGTGCAGCACTGATATGGCACCTACTTGCTTCACTTATTCATAAGACTTTAGATTGCTTGTACAGTTGTTTGCAAATGTTTGGGCACCCCTGATCTAAATGTTTTCTTGGAAAGAGTTAATAGATTCTAGTTTAACATATCAGGGGAAAAAATGAAAGATACAATATTAAATGTGCTGGAACTTTTGCACAGGCTACATTCAGTAAAAACAGACTTAAAGAGCAGTTCTTTTTTAATTTCTGCATGATCAAACCACTCTGAATGATGTCCTAATTTACTTATAAAGGCATTTTGACAAATAACTGGAATTCCTCTTTATAGTAGTGCAGTAGTAGTTATCAGCTTTGCAGATGACATGGTAATCTGTGGTGAGAGTAGAGAGCAGGTGGAAGAGAATCTGGAGAGGAGAGGAATGAAGGTCAGTAGAGACAAGACAGAATACATGTGTGTGTGAATGAGAAGGAGGCAGGTGGAAAGGTGAAGATGACTTCAAATATCTTGGGTCAACCATCCAGAGCAATGGACAGTGCAGAAAAGAGGTGAAGAAGAGGGTGCAGGCAGGATGGGGTGGGTGGAGACGGGTGTCAGGGCTGATGTGTGACAGAAGAATAGCAGCAAGAGTGAAAGGGAAGGTTTACAAGACAGCAGTGCGTCCTGCTATTATGTATGGTTTGGAGACTGTGGCTCTGTCTAAAAGACAGGAGGCTGAGCTGGAGGTGGCGGAGATGAAGATGCTGTGATTTTCGTTGGGAGTGACAAGGATGGACAAGATTAGAAATGAGCAGATCAGAGGGACAGTGAAGGTGGAGCAGTTTGGAGATAAAGCCAGAGAGGCCAGGTTGAGATGGTTTGGACATGTGTTGAGGAGGAATGGTGGATATATTGGTCAAAGAATGTTGGAGATGGAGCTGCCGGGCAGAAGGAGAAGAGGTAGACCTCAGAGAAGGTTTCTAGATGTAGTGAAGGTGGACATGGAGATGGTTGGTGTAAAAGTAGAGGAGGCAGTGGATAGGGCAAGATGGAGGCAGATGATCCGCTGTGGCGACCCATAAAGGGAGCAGCCGAAAGAAGAAGTGCTAAAACATTAGCATCAGAGTTTTTCTTACCATCTGGATTTGTCAAAGTATTTTCTTTGTACATGTTTTTCAGGGCATTATTTTTCTGTGATTATGTATTTATTTGTGTTTGTTGTAGATTGTGTGCAATTCTTTTGTTTTGCTGTTACAGGCTGCCTGCAGGCTACATCCTGTACAGTTGGTCAGCTTCCTTTGTGAGTTGGTAACCAGGTACTGGGATGGTCCTGTAGTCCTTTAGTCTTTGATATACAGTACAGTTCTAACATGGCTTGGATATTGATATGGCACCTACAGCCTTCATTTGTTTAGACTTAAATTGTTCAAACTCAAATTATTGTTTTAGTTGACCTCCACAACTGATTTATCAAAGGTAGCTGAACGTTGTGAAGATGTGAAACATTGATCAGCCCCAATAACAAAGTTGATTTATGTAAATATAATGTCCCCCAAACCAGTGGTTTTCTAAAGGGGCCATGGTTAAAAAAAAGAAAAAAAAAAAAAAGAAGTGAATATCGCGTTGCTTCACAAATGTTTTCATTCCCCAAATCGGTTCCCTCTGAATCTGCCCCCTGCATGTTCCAGTAGCCTTTATATTAGACTTTTGTCTGTTTCTGTACATTTCATGAGCCATTTTAATTAAACATGGGCAATAATAATGAAAGATGTTACTTTGTTAGAAGAGCCCTACATGAATGTAACTTGTCTTTTTTGTTTTCACAGGTGCTGAAGGAACCGAATGGCTCCCTCTCTCCTTTGGTATCCTGTTCTGTTCTTTATCTCCTCTGTCTGCTTGCACCTGCAAGCTTTCTAAAAACGCCCTTCTTGTCCAAAATGATGAACCCTTGCCATTGTCCAAATTGAAGAACCTATACTTGCATAAACACCAAATCCTGTGGGATTCTAACCAGATCTGTTGTACCCTGTATACTGTTTTCCTGTGATTTGTTTCAGGTCAGACGATTATTTAAAGAAGCAGTTTTTCCAGTTGAAGGCCATCACTACAGGGGCCCCAGACCATTTGCAGCTGAAGACACACATTCACATCATTCACTGAAGCTGTAGTTACTGGTCATATCTCATAGCCGTACATTGCAAGAGCAAAACAAACAGCAGCTTCAAGTGTGTATATTTATACATGAACATTTACTGTTGAAGGATTTTAGGCTTGTGCATTTATTTAATTCATTTTGTCATTTTATAGTTTATTCATAGTTTAAGCCAGCTTAAAGCTCTTGAGAAGGTGAAGAATCGTAATACTTGGGATTCAGTCATTTAATTTTTGAATCATATGAATGTTTAACGCTTCTGTTTAATTGAATAATACAGTGTGTACATTGTTTCTGCTTCTGAACATTTCTAAGCATATTAAGTTTAAATTAAAAATGAAAGTTTATTAGAAGCTGTTAGTACTTCTTTCAGCTGCTGACTGTAGGAAGTGTGTCACCTAAGGAGATATAATCACAACACAAGTTCTCCTTTAGTAAGCTGATCATCTTCTGGGTACTGACTTTAGAAGTGGTAAGGACAGGAAACGTATCAGTCCAATCTTAATAGCACAGTCTGCTGTTTAGTGTAACTGCTGGGAACATTGTCTGGCTTTACTGCAGTCTGTATAAGCTTGTGCTGCATTAGTAGCTCTGATCCAGTAACTGCGCAGTGTATACTGTTTGGCCCTCAGGTTTGCCGGTTTCGCTCATTCGTTGTACCGTCTGTGTGAATCTGTTATTTCTCTATAAAGTCCAGTCGTGTTTGTCTGCGCTGTTACAGTAGAAGCTTCACCTCCAGCCCTTTCCTCCTCTAGACCCTGGACAGAGCACTCCGCTGTCTGTCCGGAGCCACATGGTGTTCAGAGATCGGGCGGGCAGGTTCGGGTTTTTTGACCCTCACTGCAGAACTCCCGCCGGTTTAACGGCTGCAGAGCACATGTGTACAGCGGTGATACTCACTTTCGCAAACTTAGAAAGGCTGCTAATTCTGTATCAGGCGTGCCTCGAACTGAATGAAAGTCGGCAATACGATCTCCTTCCCGTGTCCTTTGTGAACAGAGATACGGCCACTCCTGCAGACACGCAAGGCAAACTGTCTTGTGAGATTCAAACAATTGTAGACCCAGGTTCCAGTCTATGATGTGATCTCTGCCAGTCTGTGGAACAACCCATTTACACCAAAAACATGCTAAGAAAAAAGCAATCCATCCAAACAGAGGAGAAAAAGACAGGGATAAAGCGGAAGAACAGAGATGCGAGCGATCTAAAAGATGAAACAGTGAGAGTGAATTATACTGAAAATGTAAATTACAGACTTGCAAATCAAAAGTCAGAAAGAGTGAATTCCATGATAGTTTATTAAAGGGAAAGATGCCTTCCACTGTTAATGTTTTACCCAGACCGAGGAGCGAAGTACAACTGCTCAGTGAAACTGTAAAGACGACTGTGCTACACAGGCCATTATCAGTTCCAGACAATATCCGTGCAGAAAGTTCTTTCTGCTCTACTAAAACTAAAAGAAGTGCATTCTGAGTACAGAGATATTGTGATAAACAACATGGAGCCAGATGAATTATTTGATGACCCTGTACATGACGACGACGATGATGCTCCAGTGGACGCTAAAAGCAACACTGGCAGGGAGGACACACCACAACAGAACCCTGAGAGTCAACAACATGATGAAGGTGAAAGCACAGAACAGCAGGCAGGACTCTCCTTAGACACGTCTTCAACCACCAGACCTCGGTCAGCATTTGTTGTCATATAATGATGGGAGTTTTTTTGCATCGCCCCTGCTGAGAGGAATAATCCAGTAAGCATATTCAAAGTTCCTAAACTGGAAGCAATGGCCTTTCCTGTCCAGTTTCCTACAGGTGAAAACACATTTGATGAACCTCACAGACACACAGCTCTCCCACCCAGCAGATACTTCAATGCCAGGCTGTTTTCTGCTGATAATCGCTTTGCAAGGGACACAAACTACATTTTCTTTGCACAGTTTGTGACTGAAATGCATTTAGCTACTTCAAGCATGTCCATTCAGCTGAGAAAAGCCAAATCCATGACCCGTGATGGATGCAGAATCAACAGCGCACTGTTACAGGATTAACAAGAATTAGATAAACTGGTGAGAAACAATGAGGGAACCAGATTCATGCAGCCCCTGAGAGGAACACCTGCTTACTGGGGAAAAAACCCTAAGAGATCTGTTTGCCATGCTCAGACAGTTGGGAACTCCCACCTTCTTCTGTACATTCAGTGCTGCAGAGATGAGATGGCCCGAGGTAAGCACAGTCATTAGCACAGCAAGGTGAAACTGTGGACTTCTCAGCCTTAGACTGGTCAGAGAAATGTGAGATTCTGCGCAGTAATCCAGTCACAGCCATGCGCATGTTTGAGAAACATGTAGAAGCTCTCATGAACCTCATTCAGTCTCCTGCACAACCCATCGTTGAAGTGATCAACTACTTCTATCGTGTAGAATTTCAACAACGAGGCTCTCCACACATTCACTGTTTATTCTGGGTAAAAGATGCTCCAGAATTTGAAAATGATATGGATCAAGGTGTTTGTACTTCTGACACGATTCTGTGTAGTTCGGTGTCTGTGTTTGGGTCTGGCAGTTTGCACGAGATGTATCTGTCAAATCACAAACACACAGCAGAAACCACTTAAAATCATGCAAAAAGAACAAACACTGCAGGTTTGGATTTCCTAAACCACCTATGGCAAAAACAATCATCACACGGCCCAGACCACCCCCTGACACTGACTCAGATGATGACGGTGGAGAAAAAAATGAAACTGTGACGCACACAAAACCAAAGCTTCAGCCTGTCTGGGATCTGTTGTACGATGCAACTTAGCACTTTGACAGCATTACACAGCTGCTTGAAACAGTCGGTATGGCATACCAGGATTATAAGCAAAGTGTAAAGTCTCTCTCTACATCCAGTCTGATTATAATGGAACGTGAACCAAAAGACTGCTGGGTAAATGGCTACAATCCACTGCTTCTAAGAGCCTGGGATGCCAACATGGACATACAGTTCATCCTGAACCCATACAGCTGCATAATGTACATCCTGTCCTATATTTCAAAAGCTGAGCATGAAATGAGTGACTATCTGAAACGAATGATGAAAGACACATGTCCCAGCTCATCTGAGATTGAAACCACGGAACAGGTCATGCAGGCCTATTCCAAAAACAGAGAGGTCAGTGCTCAAGAGGCCGTTGTTCGTACCTGCAGTCTGAAACTGAAGTCATCATCTCGTGCTGTGATTTTTATACCCACAGACGACAGTGCTGTACGGATGAGTCTGCCTATGAAGTGCTTACAGGACAAAGACCCTGATGATGAGAATGTGTGGATGACTGGATTAGCAGAGAAGTACATGGCCAGGCCAAACACACCAGAGTTTGAGAACATGTGCATGCCTGAATTTGCTAGTGAATATCGAATTGTGTATGCAGGACAAAGAAAGGGTAAAAATGTTTCTGTTTTGCAAAATAACATGGGACACATAAAAAAAAAAAAGCGCACCCGAGGGAAACCTGCCATCATTCGTTTTGCTCGTTTCTCACAACAAAAACACCCAGAAAAATTCTACGAAACTCTGCTGAAACTGTACCTGCCACACCGAAGCAGCGCACAGCTTAAAACTGCTCAGTTCAACACCTATGGATCTTTCTATGCCTTTGCTTCTGTAAAACTGCCAGGAACAGAGACACTTCAGCGTGTTTACACTATTGTAAATGAAAACAGATAAAAGTATGAAAAGCACAGTGAAGCTATTGAACAGGCCATTGAAAATTTTGAACAAAATGGTCCTATTGAAGATGCCTGGACTGACTTGGCACCAGCAAATGAACTGATTCGTTTAGAATGCATGATGGAGCAGGAACCAACAGACCCCACTGATGTAACTGAACAGGATGACATCCCTGATTACGCAGCATTCCAAAGCCACAGTGCTTATGACTGCATTTACCGGCTGTGCCAGTCAGTACATGTAATGTACAGATCATGATCATAGATGAGATTTCCATGGTGTCGAAGCCATTATTTGCATATGTAAACCGGAGACTGTTGGTGACTTCCATCAATTACCACCACTAGGAAAAGCCAAGACGCTGTGTGTGTATGAACTGACAGACATCATGCATCAGAAAGATGATCTTGCCTTTGCTGAGCTGCCGAACAGACTGAGAGTAAAACAGAAACATGAGCCGTTGTCTGATGCTGACAGTAGTATGCTCAAACAGGTCATTAAATCACCTGTTTTGGACTGCACCGCACTCACGAGACCCAGGTAAAATGAAAAATCACCCTGCCAGAGACTAAGTCCCAAAAATTCGCCTAGATGCCTGTTTCAGAGACAAATGCGGAGAGACGATTCAAAAATTTTTTCTAAGTCCCTCTCGGAGACCAAGTTTTTATGGTCTCCCATGGAGCGCCGCTCTCAAGAGACCCAGGTTTTCATCGTCTCCCAGGGAGAACAGCTCTCGGACGCCAAGGTTTTTACGGCCCTGGCGGCCTCACGCTTCGCTGGCTTGAGCCAGTCGTCCCAGGTCGCTGTTTTGGAGTGAAAAAGAGGTCAAATGAAAAATCACCCTGCCAGAGACTAAGTCCCAAAAATTCGCCTAGATGCCTGTTTCAGAGACAAATGCGGAGAGACGATTCAAAAATTTTTTCTAAGTCCCTCTCGGAGACCAAGTTTTTATGGTCTCCCATGGAGCGCCGCTCTCAAGAGACCCAGGTTTTCATCGTCTCCCAGGGAGAACAGCTCTCGGACGCCAAGGTTTTTACGGCCCTGGCGGCCTCACGCTTCGCTGGCTTGAGCCAGTCGTCCCAGGTCGCTGTTTTGGAGTGAAAAAGAGGTCAAATGAAAAATCACCCTGCCAGAGACTAAGTCCCAAAAATTCGCCTAGATGCCTGTTTCAGAGACAAATGCGGAGAGACGATTCAAAAATTTTTTCTAAGTCCCTCTCGGAGACCAAGTTTTTATGGTCTCCCATGGAGCGCCGCTCTCAAGAGACCCAGGTTTTCATCGTCTCCCAGGGAGAACAGCTCTCGGACGCCAAGGTTTTTACGGCCCTGGCGGCCTCACGCTTCGCTGGCTTGAGCCAGTCGTCCCAGGTCGCTGTTTTGGAGTGAAAAAGAGGTCAAATGAAAAATCACCCTGCCAGAGACTAAGTCCCAAAAATTCGCCTAGATGCCTGTTTCAGAGACAAATGCGGAGAGACGATTCAAAAATTTTTTCTAAGTCCCTCTCGGAGACCAAGTTTTTATGGTCTCCCATGGAGCGCCGCTCTCAAGAGACCCAGGTTTTCATCGTCTCCCAGGGAGAACAGCTCTCGGACGCCAAGGTTTTTACGGCCCTGGCGGCCTCACGCTTCGCTGGCTTGAGCCAGTCGTCCCAGGTCGCTGTTTTGGAGTGAAAAAGAGGTCAAATGAAAAATCACCCTGCCAGAGACTAAGTCCCAAAAATTCGCCTAGATGCCTGTTTCAGAGACAAATGCGGAGAGACGATTCAAAAATTTTTTCTAAGTCCCTCTCGGAGACCAAGTTTTTATGGTCTCCCATGGAGCGCCGCTCTCAAGAGACCCAGGTTTTCATCGTCTCCCAGGGAGAACAGCTCTCGGACGCCAAGGTTTTTACGGCCCTGGCGGCCTCACGCTTCGCTGGCTTGAGCCAGTCGTCCCAGGTCGCTGTTTTGGAGTGAAAAAGAGGTCAAATGAAAAATCACCCTGCCAGAGACTAAGTCCCAAAAATTCGCCTAGATGCCTGTTTCAGAGACAAATGCGGAGAGACGATTCAAAAATTTTTTCTAAGTCCCTCTCGGAGACCAAGTTTTTATGGTCTCCCATGGAGCGCCGCTCTCAAGAGACCCAGGTTTTCATCGTCTCCCAGGGAGAACAGCTCTCGGACGCCAAGGTTTTTACGGCCCTGGCGGCCTCACGCTTCGCTGGCTTGAGCCAGTCGTCCCAGGTCGCTGTTTTGGAGTGAAAAAGAGGTCAAATGAAAAATCACCCTGCCAGAGACTAAGTCCCAAAAATTCGCCTAGATGCCTGTTTCAGAGACAAATGCGGAGAGACGATTCAAAAATTTTTTCTAAGTCCCTCTCG